>NC_070608.1:54927500-55060000 GCF_027172205.1 Podarcis raffonei | reverse complement strand
ATGTGGTTCTAAGGGTACTGATATGACTTGGCTCAGTCGATTCTCCCAGCACAACAAGAAAGATGAAAGTACTGCAGTCAACAGGGACGAGCAAGGGTCCCCAAATGTGTGTGTGTGCATGTGTGCAAGAGGCATTATGGATTGTTATATGTGTGTACATTTAAGAGCTGCCAGCATTTCCGCTGGGTTTTGTAGCTGAGCCTTTAACAGATATTAACAGGTCATCGTGTTTATCTCTATGCTTTGAAATACTGGTTTCTGCAGATTAAGAGCACAAGGGCAGGCTGGGCTGATGTTTTCTTTCCCTAGTTAGTGGAAATATACATATCCCATCCACAAAACAGCAAACATGTATGTCCATGACTGCAGCCTAGTGGTCACTTTAAAATTGGCAATGTGGCTCTTAGGTTAAAAGGGTTCCCCTTCTATTATCATCTATCAAGTTCTCATAATCTTTCATAGTTCGAAGTGTCAGGGCAAGTCCAGTCATGAGACAGAATGAGATTGCCACCTAGGGTGGCAAATTTAAGAGAAACACATGGTCAACTATTTAATTTATTATATGTTGTTACCACAGGAGAAACCATTCGGATCTTCTGACTTGGGCAGCAAATTCTGATCCTGCAAAATGATCCACAGTTTTGGCACTGCAGCCCCACTAAGTAGACTGAATGGAAAGCCAGTTCAGCCTTCTTTTTGAAAAAGCGCGTACTACAGCAACTAGTTCAGGGACAAAGATCCTTGGCAAGACTTTTTGTGACCTGCTAACTTTCCATATTGCAGGGAGCTTTCTGTGAATATAGCATTTAAACTCTGCCGAAACTGTACTGTGAAGTAGTCCAGTTCTGGGAGAGTTGAGCCACACGGTTATCTTCATAATGTTTGAGTGTCTCAGACAAGAGTAATTTTAAAGCCACGCTTCAAAGCTCAATGACTGGGGGTTATTTGAATCTCAGTTTTACATATCTAACATTGTATTCATCATAACATTCTATGCATGGAGCTTAAGTACAAGATTACCTCTTGATGCTCTTGCTCATTTTCAGGTGTTATATTTCACATATTCAAATCCTTAGACAAACATTCCAACTTGCCCCCTGTCACACTAACTCTATCACTAAAGGACAGAAGGTAATTGGGAGATTTCTCTAATTGTTAAGCTCTTGCAAGGGCTGAGCCTGATCATTCACTGAATTGTTGAGTTGATGGGATTCATGTAGCTGGTTATAAATTGATAATCTAAATTAATTCATTCAAGCAGAAATCGATTTTGTAACTCCTTGAGAGCTTGTAATAATGCTTACCTCCCACTGCTAGCTGCATTCTCTGTTTCATAAAGCTGGTTGGAAACAGCTGGATTCAGGTGACCTGCTAGCTCATTAAATCTGCTACATGTTCCTTTTGGTAAATGATATTAAGCTGAAATGTCCTTGCGCTGATTTTTTTCTCTTAATTTTATGACAGAAATAACCTAATTTGTAACACAAAATAACAATCTCCTTGGATTACTTTTGCCTTGTTAAAATATTTTATGCATTTTTCATTTACACGAAGGTAATGGAAAAACACTTAAAACTATCTGTTATTTAAACCACAAGAGATATATTACTGGAAGTCTGAGAGCTGCAAAAATGATTGCATCTTCATAGTCTTTGCTTTATATCTGTAATAAAAGGTGAACAATTCAATTCAGTGGTTAGTAAATAAAATAAGATAGGTTTTTTTTTAATGTTCTCCATTGGAAAAACTAAAATCAAATTGCTTTTCAAATTCATTTAGGAAGAGGACTCATTACTTACTCCCCCCTCTCTAATATAAAATGCATAGTTTTCATTTTGAACCTTAAAAAATCTTAATCTAAGAGTAGATGTAACCTAATTCTGAATCTCAAATGAGATAGAATCAGTTCTCTTCACTGTCCTTACCATAATTATTAAAAGAATGTGGATGAAGGTGGAGATTGGAACCTAAAGAACGCAGAGTATCTGACTTTAGGATACGTATTTCTTTATCTAAACTATTTGAATATTTCCCCCCCTTTTGATTAACCAAACAATATGATAAAATAATTAGGGCACTCTAACATGTAGCAGTGAAAACATCTTTCCAACAAAACCATCAACCCGGCAGAGATTCAATTCTTTATCAAATCCAGCACAGCTGATTAATTAACAAGCTAATCAGTATCTTTTATCAAAATTCCACAACACTGGAGAAGGAGAAGGGTGGGGAGTGGGAAAACAGCATGAGAACTTCTAATGAAAATCACACAGTGTATCCTTAACATTGGCAAACAGCACCAATCTAAAACATCTGCAATGCCCTTGACACGTTAGCCTATTTTTCCCAGTAGAGTTCACCATGCAGCAACATTCACTCAGGTTGATAAGATGGCTAAAGCTATCCAAAGAAATTAGCAGAAGAAATGTTTGAGACTGCTTGGCTATTAAGATAATAGTAGCTAAAATCAGAATTATTAGCTTATTAAAATTAAAGATCCATATAAAGATAAACCATCCTTTTAATGATCAGAAAGGGGGAGGGAGGGAAACCTGCATTGATTTCTAGCTTCTGGTAATGAAAGCACAATTTTTAAAAAAGAAGATGAAAGTATACAAAATGTGCTTATTGTTCATATATGTGGTAGACTTATTATAATAACTTCTACCCAAAGGGAAGATCTCCTTTTCATCACCTTAAGTGGCCATGTTAACCAATGTCACCTATCCTGTTCTGGGATGACCAGAAAAAGACAGAGGTAAACTAGGTGAAAAAACATTATGTGGCATACCAGATCTCCATAATGAGAATCTAGCATGCAAAACCTCTACCCAGGTGGGTGCTGGTTGGAAACGCCCTCCCCACAGCATAGTGTCAGGAGGCACTGGGTCATATCCTATATCCTAGAGTCATCCAAGCATAATGGGCACAAATCAGGAACTCTTAAGGTTTGCAGAAATACAAATACCTACAAGAGAGAGAAACCTTCAAAACAGTCCAACAAGAACTAAGCATGTTCTGAGGCCATAGAATGCTGACTGACCCTTGGGAAAGGACAGAAAACTGGGGAAAAATGGAATGGGGTATCCTAGAAAAGGGCATGGCTGACTGGAACCCTGAAAAAGAGCCCTCAACATGCCGAATTTCATTGTAGGTCCAGTTGTTCTCTCACATGCCTTGTCAAAGAAAGCAATATAAGTGACTGGACAGCAGTTGTCATACACTTTAAAGACTAAGGTCTTCTTCAGGTGAATCAACGCAACCATCTCTTTCAAAGCATCTACTATAACCCCCTGAAATAGAAGGGCATTCACCACCCCCTGGACACACCTCTTGGTGCAAGTATAGACAGTTCCAAGAATATACCAACAGCTGACTTCCAGTAAAAGAATAACACTGGAATCAATATCCTACATTGTTTATTTTATTATGCTTACACTCTGATCCTAGGTATGTTTTCTTACAGAAACTAGATACAATATTTGGTTAGAAGAGGAACATTACATTCATTTTATAATGAAATTTATGGTACATGCCCCACTGGACTTGACTATGCATTTGTCATAGTGACCTGGAAGCTGTCTGCAGACAAACACCGGCTCCCTCAGCCTATAGAGCAAGATGAGCGCCGCAACCTTAGAGTCATCCGTGACTGGACCTAACGATCAGGGGTACTTATACCTTTACCTACCTAAACAATAGATCTACTAGAGATATATAAGACATATATTTAATACATGACACTATTACTCCGGACTCTATCAGTATTAATAGTTAGAACACATAGATCTGAAGAAAAATATTAAAAAAAACATGGTTATAGTATGTAATTTGGGTATAATATAGAGGTTGTTGCTTTTTTACGATTCATTGATTGCTGAGTGCATCTATGGTAATGAAAAGACGTGCTTGTGGAGTTGGGATTTTTGAGTGGATGCTTGTGTTTGTAATGATTTCTCAACAAAGTTTCAGCTTAGTTTAAAAGTCCTCTGCCATCAAACAACAACAAAATAAGAAAATCTAAAAACATTATAATTCATTTTTTCTAGAAAACTATTTGACTTGTAAAACTTGGTCAATTTTTTTTAAAAAAATCAAAGAACAAAATTTAATAATTATTGTAAACGATCATATGGTAATAATTAAGCTAATACATAATTAGCATGTTCTAACAACCATTGTAATAGTGACAAATGCTTTCATTCATTTTGCCCTGATCATTAAAGACTTTAAAGGCACTGAATTTGTTAACTGAGTCCCTTGACTATTCATCAGTGATGCAATTCAACCTATACTCTAGTGGCCTGTAATCAGCGCATTGCATATTATATGAAGGGGATTTTTATCATTGTCCTTAGCTATGCCACCTTTATGTCCTCTCTCCATCACACAGCAGGTAGAAGGATATAAATATCATGGTACCTCACAAATATGGATTGCACCAATCTTCACTTCCAAACAGCATGAAATAAAATAATATTTTTGCCCTGATGTGTTTATCATAATGATTGCTCAGATGTCTTCTTTTCTCATGGATGCTCTTAAACTGGATTTTAAAGAATATTGGCAGCAGTATTCACTATTTTATTTTATCTCATTTTATTCAACTGTAAAGGCTTTTCACTTCTAAATCTAGTATAACCCTCTATAACTCTGGCAGTTGGTAATAATAATAATAATAATAATAATAATAATAATAATAATAATAATAATAATATGGGGGTGGGGTGGATTTTATGCCTGATATTAGAGGTGCCATAGGTAAAGGTAAAGGTACCCCTGCCCGTACGGGCCAGTCTTGACAGACTCTGGGGTTGTGCGCCCATCTCACTTAAGAGGCCAGGGGCCAGCGCTGTCCGGAGACACTTCCGGGTCACGTGGCCAGCGTGACAAAGCTGCATCTGGCGAGCCAGTGCAGCACACGGAAACGCCGTTTACCTTCCCGCCAGTAAGCGGTCCCTATTTATCTACTTACCACCTTTTAAAAAATCATTGTAAAAGGAACTAGGTAAGAACAGATCTTTTATGTAGATGATGTGGCCAATAGCCATAGCTCTTAATGAAGTCACTTTGTCATTTCTTCTTTAGTTGTTCCTGCTATTATAACACCCAAATTCCTATTGCTATCTTCAAGATCCTTGCAACAATAAACCATAGGGTTGTAATCACTAGACTTTACTCAAAAGAAGACCACTGAAATTTGTTTTCAGAACTAACTTAGGTCCATTAATTTTAATGGAACTGGTCTGAGTAAACAGCCCATAGAGCCAGCCCAAGACGTTTGCTGCTTAAGATGGAGCAGAATATGCTCATCACCTCCCTACCTCCGCTCAGGCAAGGTGCACAGTGCCCAAGGCCAGCCAAGTTATTTTGGTGCCTGAGGCAGAAAATCCCACATGTCTTTCCCCCTTTGCAACAGTGAAACGCAACAGTAAATTAAATTACTAAAAAAAATTCTCCTTTCTCATGACATCCCAGAATCTCTACCTATAGTGACTTCTTCTATCTGCTGGTAGGCCTGGTTCTGACAAAATACAGAGTGCAGTGAAAACAATAAGCACCCCCAAATTAAACAAAATCTCTGATCAATTTACAAGGATATAAATTAATATTTTTAAATGATTACATTTATATCCTTTTCCGCCAAGGAGCTCCAGGTGACATGCATAGCTCTTCCCTTCCCCATTTTATCCTCAGAATAACCCTGTGAGGTACATTAGGCTGCGACTGGTTCAGGTTCACCCAATGAAAATGATTAAGAGGGGATTTGAAACCTGGTCTCCCTGCTCCAATACTATACCCACTCTGGCTCATGTGGATTGATAAGCCATGGCTCCATGACACAGTACAGTATTAAGAACAGTCTTGCAGCATGATCTCATACCAGCTGATGTGCAGGGATTGCTATTCTAGGAGTGAGTACCATGGCCCTGTCACTGGCAAAATGGATAGCTTATCCATTTTCAAGATGTTGGGACATAAGCAGTAATAATCAGAGATATTCAGCATTGAACACTTCCCCCAGCACCCGACATAGTGAAACTGTATTGTAGAAGAGAATTTATTTTTATTTGGGGGCAGAGGACTGGATATGTTACTGTCTAACTTTTGTCTATTATATTTGCCCTAGGAGTAACAACAATTGAGTACTGAGGCAGCTTTAGGAATTGTCCTTGAGCTGCCAAGAGATGCAGGACATTTTCATGGGAATGCAGGGTATTTTTGTGGCAAGTAGCTATTAGGGAGATCAACTGACTGTCCCATTTGCCACATATCCTTTGTTTGAACAGGTGTCTAAGGCAAGTCTGGGTTAAAGATGTCAGGTCTCTTCACACTGCAGCATCTGAAGTAGCCTCTATGAATTGGGCTTTCCATCACTACCATAAAAGGCAAGTGGACACCAGTATTTTATTGGTGCAAACTGCTCTACTATGTTAAGCACGTGCAATATGCTGAATTGAAAGATCCTTAGAATATAATCCTGGGATGTAGTAGCCATGATGCACCAATAGTAATATATATTCTATCGTGAACACTTTCCCCCAAACCCTAAGCTCTAACTGAGAGCCCAAACCAGCCGTGGATGGATTCACAACCCCACTCCTTTGATCTATTGTCCATTCAGTGGACACTCCCATGAAACAAAGACCAGGTCAAACATTTTTTTGAACTCACACTCTGAAAATAGCTATGGGGGGGCATAAAGTATTCCAATGAATATTAAAGAGATGACTCAGTTTGGGGGCAAGATTTTTAATGCTATTGATCAGAGAATCTTCATGACTGGTATCTTGCATGTTTATCTTTACCCACCTCTCTCCCAATATCCTCTGAGAGCAACTTATGATTCAGTCATTCCATGTCCATCCTCATTCAGAACCTCTGGCTGTTTTTTTATAATATAATGATCATAGTAGAAGTAATCAAAATATGTAAGAACCGTATCCTTAAAATACAGCAAGTGTTATTTTTCAGTAGACTGCTTAATCTCTTCTTAATGATTAAATAAATAAAAAAATCATCTGCTTTCTTTGATTACATATCCCTCCCGTCACATCGTATTCATTTCAAAGATTTAATATTCTGCCTTGTCTCTGTTTGCTCGGTTTTGTTCCCTAGGTCATAAATATACTTCTCTCTACTTTCCCAACCCAAATAAGAGGCCATGATGTATTTTGAATTGAAAAATGATTTAAATATTAAGCAAAATGTACAAAATCTCCTAATGCTACAAAATTATTGATGCTAAAGAGCTGACAAGTTTCTAAAGAAACTTGTTGAAAAATATGGTTTATTTTAACTAGCCAATTTTGTTCTACACATTGACTTCCTCCATTCTTCCCAACTCTCTTCCTCATGGTCAGAAGACCATGGTCAAAGATAGTCCCATTCTCTGCCCTATGCTGAAAATAAAGTCAACGGCTTGGACCCAGAGATCAACTCATGGTAAGTATGGGTGAAAAATAGCTTTTCTATCTCTCCCTCTCCCAGCAGCCTCCCAAAAGGTTCTGCATGGGTTAAAGTACCCTGCTTATTGGGGTGAACTACAAAGATCACAGACTCACCTCATTCAGCATGATTCCCTAATTCTTAGGGCACCCTTTATGGGTCTTGGGCGGCTGAAAGGGGGGTGAAGCAGGAAAGTCACCTTTTGCCCAATGCTTCTATGAGAGGATCTCAAGATCCAGTTAGTTAAAACCAGGTCAAACATGCCAGCATTTGCATTCATTCAAATTACATGTCTTAATGTATTCTGAAAACCAAAACTATTCATAAAGATGAACTGTAGCAGAGTTATGAAATGTTCCTTTTTATTATTATTCACTGAAAAAGATGCTAAGGATGTGGAGGGAGGTCTGGTTTGGCATGGCAGCTAAGCCCATTCAGAGGATGTATTTCCCAAAAACTAAATTGAACCCAATAAAAACCAGCCACCAAGGAACAAGCTAATGCAGCAACAACTTTTATTATACAGTCACAGAACTGGTAAGTAGAAGATAGTAATTCCTGGGAGCTAGAGAAGCCCACAAAACACTTTCATGTTTACACTTCTAGCAGCAGCCCTTTGTGTCTCATGGGGAGCTGCACCTGGGATGTCTACCTTACAAATAAACTCCTCTGTTTGACAATCCTCAGTTTGAACAACTGTGTGGGTTTGAATAGCTGAGTTAAAGATAAAGAACCATGTGGACTCTCCCTCATTGGAGGTTTTCAAACAGAGGCTGGATGGCCATCTGTCAAGGATTCTTTAGCTGTGATTCCTGCATTGCAGGGGGTTGGACTAGATGACCCTTGGGATCCCTTCTAACTCTACGATTATATGATTCCAAATTAGTGCAAACAAATTTTATGTAAATAGGTGTTCTATTTTGCCCTCTTTTTCGTTGATACATTTTTCTTTTCCCAATAGATTTTATTAAAGTTTGAAAAAAGATATACAAAGATCAATATCCAATATCCTTTTAGAATATCAAAGATAATAGAAACTAATCTAAATAAAAGCACAAACAAAAAGAAAAAGAAAAAAGAGGGCGGAAGAAAAGAACTTCCAATTCTTCATCAGTCAGCTGTATATAGAAAATAATTCAAAACATCCACTCCAAGGTAACACTCAAATATTACACTTTCTATAAATTACTATTTTCTTCAATCCTCAAACCCAGAGATAACAGGTTCATTTTCTTTTTCACACAAAAAGTCCACAAAGTGTTTCCAGTCTTTAGAAAATATCAACAATGATTTTTCTCCACTTAAACACATTAACTTCGCCATCTCAGCTAAGTCCAATAATTTTAACAACCATTTTCTCTTTTTGGGTAAAGCATTAAGTGGCCAACTAGTTGCACCAGAGGACCATCACCTTTGAATTGTCTTTTGAAGGGTCACAGGAGGCTACCACCAGGAGGAAGCTGACATACCCCCATGTGCATTTGGTATCTTGGAGCATGGCTAATATGGATGCAGCAGCATTACATAGAGCGGCATTCATCCAAAGAGTCTGATTTGTCAGGCAGCTATTGCGTACAAATAGTATGAAGTCACATTACGAATGAATTTATGTGTACTTGATTGAATGAGGCATATAACCTGAAACATCCATAATGGCAATCAGCACAAAGACACAGGCAGCAAGCTAAATTTCCTGAACTTTCGCTTGTGCATTTGTGCATGCTGAAATCAGATCTCACATATTCACACTTCAAAAACTGCTACTGGCTATTTTACCAATTGGCAGGCCAATCTTGTTGGCCTTTCTGAATATTTCTCCAATAGTTTGCTGTCAATATCAACTATATCTGCAGTCCAAAGCGCAGTACTTGGGAAATTTTACATTTTGATTGCAATAAATGTTTTTGTGTGTGTGATTATATTGTTTTTGCAACAGTTATGGTACAGAAAGCAGATGTGTCATTGCCAAAAAGAATGTTGTGACTCAAAATCAAGCTTGTAGGCTTATAATCATTTGTCTAATTCTAGAATCTATCATCAATACTAGGTATCTCTTGCTCTTTAAACCACAAAACACGCGTATTTTTAAAGCATTAGCATGAACTTCACATCTTTAGTTAAAAGTAGTTAAACAATACTGGTATCTTGATAGACTCATGTTTTGTCAATAACCCTGCATTGTTAGCTGTCATTAGTTTCATGTGGCATCTGTCTGTCTTTTAAGTAACTCTCTAATGAAAAATTAGCACTTCATTATACACACACAAAATCCTTGGGAAGATCCCACATGGCCCAGAAGATATGACAGAACTCTATTCTGTTGAATAGAGTGATGTTTGTATATTTATCAACTTCTTCATTTTACAGCTGTGCCTGTAGCTGACTATTGGCACACTTGGTTTAGGGTTTCCAGGATACTTCATATATCGTGAAAATTGTATGGAAGATGCCCATATAATGTGTAAGATGGTGAGATGGGATTATATTATACCATTCCAGAAAGCAGTTCACTAGCTGCTGGTGAGCAACTGGACTGGGCCCAACTAGCATTTAAACAGCTTTGGACCCAAGTATGTGAAGGAGCACTTTGCCCAGCAGCCCAATTAAAGTTTTGTGATCTGCAGGGTAGACCCTGCTTGTGGTACCCTTGGGTAATCTGATCTGGGTGTCACAACAAGAAACAGGATGTTCTCACCAGTGACACCACCAGGTGCTAATGAACTCCATTCCTGCAGAGATCAGATTGTGCCCCACACTATATGTTCATTCAGAACACAATTTAAAACCAGTTTTCCTTGTTCCAGGAAGGCTTTGGAGTAAAACAGAAGAGACACTATTTTTATAACATAGTTATTATTGTTGTTGTTGTTGTTGTTTTTCACTGTGGTTCTGCTTTTGTTTTTAATGTTGTATTTTTCTATTATTATCAGCCACCCTGGGCTCTCATAAGGTAAAGGGTGGGGCATCAGAAAATAACAAAAACAAATTCAAGTTATAACTGAACTGGGTGATGACAAATGGCAGCTTCTGCCAGATTGCTATGTTGCACATCTATAGCCTAGCATGCTACCACAGGAGTAACAAAGTGAGCGGGACAAGAAAACAAGACACAAACATGAAGTTTGTTTTGTCTTCTGATTCAGCAATGGATTTAAAAGGTAGAAGGAAAATCTCTAAGTTGCTTCTTGGTCATCCTATTATGGTTTAAAGGAAGGGAAAGCAGTTGGTTTTTTTTTACACACTTCCTTTGTATTTCATGAAGACTTTAAAAATAAGAAAACGTTTTCCAAAGACTTTTTACAATTCCCACTCACCCCCCTCCTAACAGGTAGGTGGAGTTTGCGACCCCGTGAGGGGCTTACATGGCCGGGTGCCACCCACCTGGTAAGCGGGTGTCTTTGGCTCGCCCCTGCCTGGCAGGCCAATGGGCCAGGGGTGTGGCAGGCCAGCAGGGGTGTGGCCTGGGACAGGTACAGGGGCCGATCCTCATTCTTCTTCCTTCTTTTCTTTACTTCAACTTCCATACAGAGGTAAACACCCAAAGACCAAAGTGAGTACTTATCAATCCAGCCATCAAACATTCAATATTAGTTGAAACAAAATAAAAAAATTCCTTCCAGTAGAACCTTAGAGACCAACTAAGTTTGATATTGGTATGAGCTTTCGTGTGCATGCACACTTCTTCAGATACAATGAAACAGAAGTCACCAGACCCTTATATATAGTGAGAGGGTGGGGAGGGGTATTACTCAGAAGGGTAGTGGGAATGGGTGATTGGCTGATAGGTGTGGTAAACCTGTTCACGGCTGTTAATGACTGCAATTGGTCTTACTGGAAAAAGCAAGGGGTGAGATGACTAAAAATAGCTTTATCATGTATAATGAGATAAGAATCAATTGTCTCTATTCAGAACAGGTTTCTCCATAGTTTTAAGTTTGGTGATAAGTTGCAATTCAGCAACTTCTCTCTCCAGTCTATTTCTGAAATTCTTTTGTAATATGACAGCTACTTTGAGATCTTGTATAGAATGTCCTGGGCAACTGAAGTGTTCTCCTACTCATTCCTCTGTCTTGTGATTCCTGATGTCAGAAAGACAGATTTCTGACATCAGTTACTACCTGTAACTATTCAATATTAGGGCAGCCATGACAGTAGCACATGCACATGGCTGTCCTCTTCAGCCACAGAAGATCTCACTGAAAAAGGTCAGGAGTCCTACAGACGCATTCAAAACTTGAACAGTTAGAATCATTTGAGTGGAAAAGCAGGGCCATCATAACCACCATCTGCAGACCATTCTGCACTATCCAGGTTCTAAACTGCATAAGGAGCCTGCCAGTGTAGAGCAGTTGTCTGCTCAAGACCTTTCCTCAACATGTATGTGGAAGGTGTCAGAGCTGGTGACTAAATGGAGTGAGTATGGGGAACAGCACAGCCCTACTTTTCCCCTAATGTGATATGAATTGTGTGGGGTATGAATGCCTGTACAGGGCCTATTGTGAGAGAGGAATGAGGGGATTATATAAAACAAGGACAGCTATGTCTTACTCTGTATTATCCAAGCTGAGACCTATGGGACTCTGGATGTAAAGGAATATCTTACCACAATTTTTTAGAATTCCAACTACAGTTGCAAATATGAGAGTATCTGGCAAATGCCAGTATTTGGTAACCACAATGGCTTCAGTAAAACTAATCACACATTTAAAAGTAGGAATTCAAGAACACTGGAATCCAGAAAAAGGGGGAAACAACTCACATAGTAACAGCTATAATATTTCTGGCTCCTATATAAATACATCATGAACAGTACTTTGAGGCAAACTGTTAACTGCTAACTCTGAAACTTCTCTAAGAGGTCTTAGAAATCTCCACAGTGATACTAAACTTACATTAAAATGATCTAGAAAAATATAGCCTCAATGTTTTGTTTCCAAAGAATTTTTATAAAGCTCACATTTCAGAAGGAGGCAAAGGGACAGAACATCTAACACAGTTCTATGTGAAAATAAATTTCTGACATATAATGTTAGTGCTAAAAGACATTTAACTCTTGAAACCCAACATCAACCATATTTTCTTTTTCTTTAAAACTTAGGAAAGCAAGCTCAGTTTGATTGGGGTAATTTTTCCTCAGATAAGATCAGCTGACAGAACCACAGGGATAAAAGCATTTTCCCAACTCATTTTATTTGTGTATTTATTTTTAAAGACATTTTTATCTGTATAGAAGTAGTCATGGGGGTCACTGTATAGAACAGATACTTGAACCTCTCTCTTCAATGGACCTGTAAGAATCACGCAAAACATTTCCTGCAATATCCTTTTTAAAAGAATATCTGAACTCAACTTTCATGTCCAGAACTGCACCAAGACATCAGTAACATCCCTCAACAGATAGCAAACTTAGGCTGCAAACCTATGTCTACTCAAAAGTATTTCCTAATGGGGCTTCCTTTCAGTTAAGTGGGATAAGGGCTGCAGTCTTAGATAACTTTTTAAACTGTTCCACTACCAGACACACAAATGTCTCCTTGTGTGCCATCCAGAATGTGCAAAACACCTTTCCAATGCTCAGCTGGGCCCCCCTACCATCAGTATCTTCATCTTTTCTGAGCTTCAGTTTATATACTCCCATCCTAAACATCACTGCATCCAAGCATTAATAAGTCTGATATTAAGGATCTGACCCGCACTTGTTATTTCTTAGAACATGCTACATCTGAGTTTACAAGTACTGGCTACTTGCCTTTCTCCTCTCCTTCACATGGTTCAACATAGCAAGACTGGCTTAAATTCTAGATTGAAAATTAAATTTAGTATGTTCTAATTTACTTGTATACTTTCTATTCAGTGCTTATGGTTTCCAAACTGTGACAATGACAATGTGCATCAATGGTTCGTTTTGCAAACCAGATTGTCCTCCTTCAAATTGCTCCTTGAAAGTTTATTGTGATGCCTATAAAAAAATCCTAATGATAGCCAGGCAGCTGGCATGTCAAATCCACAGCCTATTATGTTAAACAGTATTGTCTCATTGTTTTCTTCTCTCCATTTTTCGTTTTATCCACCTGCTGTCTCCTAACTTGGATTTAGATTGGAGTCTTTTTGGGGTATGGCCAAATTGTATTTGGAAATTTATATGACTTCTTTTAAAAAACAGAAGTTAATGTAAGATGACTGTGGTCTTTGAAATGGGCATATAATGTAGTACTATGTAAATGAGTCTGACCAAACTGCGGGAGGCAGTGGAAGACAGGAGTGCCTGGCGTGCTCTGGTCCATGGGGTCACGAAGAGTCGGACAAGACTAAACGACTAAACAACATGTAAATCAGTACTAACAGTGAATTAAGTTTTCGTCTATCACAACTGCCTACTTTGGATGCTCAGTTCCCAACTTGCCATACCATAGTTTTGCCCTTCCCGAAGCCTCATTCCTTCCTTGAAGTTTATATCATTGTTTGATTAAAACACAATTAAACAATGTTGTGGACAGAATGGTGAAGAGTAACTTAACATCAGTTTGCTAACTGGTTGTTAAACTATGGTTTAATAAATTAGGAACTGATGTTAGACCCATGAAAATTCTAGGCACCAAAATACATGCACACATAAGTACAAAGATAGTCTGATTTTTCAGGCCACTTTTAGGATGGCTATTTTAAGTATGCTATTTTGGAACAAAATAAGCAACTAAACTTTACATAAAATCTGCTAGTAACTTAAGAACAGTTGCTGTGACTTTGCTGGTGTTGCTTCCCCAACGTCATTGTGGCATCCAGTCTTATAAATACTTCTAGGGAAGGGAAGGGGGAAGGGGGAAGGGGAAAGGGGAAAAGGGAAAGGGGAAAGGAGAAAGGGGAAAGGGGAAAGGGGAAAGGGAAGGGAAGGGAAGGAAAGGGAAGCTCACTTTTACTATATTTGTCATGTTTACATTGTTAATTTTTAGCAGCCAACAAAAACATTTGTTTGTCCAAGCTTTTGGTAACACTGGACTGGTACTTAGTTTGTGGTTTATTTGTTTGTTTATTTATTGATTGTCCTTGGCTACTGGATTGGTTTCTTGTTTTATTGCAATAGATTCTTTTTTTATTGGTGTTTGGTTTGGAAAGCAATATTTGGAACAACGGAACAATATAAATACTTTATATAAATAAACATCTAGATCTTTTATAAACTGACTGAAGTAGTAAATCATAAATGTACACTATCCAAAAAGAAACCACAAACAGTTCTTGGTTTCTTCTTAAAGAGTACTTGCAGTTTTGTAGGAGAAAGCATTGCAAGCAAATAGTGAACAGAAGTAGTTTTATCCAAATAGCACTCTATGTTCTGGTTCATATGTCACATTAAACCACAGATAAACTATGGTTTAATGTGAATGAACAATGTGCTACTGCATGCTGCTGAAATTGCAGGTGCTTCACCCCTCCTTTATGTCTAGCTAAGAAATGGATAGAAAACACATTGTGGTATCCTCACCAAGCAACTTTTTTGAGCTTGGAAACTCTCATGCAAACACAGAGCTCCAACATCTAGTCCACTTTTTATTTTAGGCTTCCTTTTCGCGCCCAAACCTGCTCTTTCCAGAATTGGGGCAAGAAGTCTCAAAGTGTCCAGAATGCTCTGGAGTTTATACAGGGGAACTTACAAGTATTTGTGCACATATTTTATAGAAAGGGATTTGTTTAATTTTTTTTTAAGTCTATAGGGTGTAAATAACATGGGATAAAAAGGAAACTTATCTACTATTCTGTCTTATTAAATGATGTCTCTGCGGTGTTTGAGCACACAGCTAAAATGTATCCCTAGCTGATAGATTAGTTTACTGATTTGTATCGATATTTCCTTTGTGTATGCTACAGCTACTGGGCCGATTACTGAAATACTGTAGAAACTGCTCCAGATTATTTATAGATGGTGCAGTTCCCTTCTTCTATTACAATGCCACATGACTGCTAAAATAAGACATGAATGTACCTGATGCTCCCCTAGATGGATTTGCATCTCTACCCTCTTATCCTCACAGATGTTTCTTGTCTGCTTTAATTCATATACACAGGCTTAAATTAAAAAACACACACCACAAAACCAGTTACTGTAGAAAATCAGCAAAGTTGTCAAATGTATCTGAATGCGAATCAGGTAAAATAGAAATGTGTAAGCACAAAGGCTTCTGAAAATACAGTGGTACCTTGAGTTACATACGCTTCAGGTTACAGACTCCGCTAACCCAGAAATAGTACCTTGGGTTAAGAACTTTGCTTCAGGATGAGAACAGAAATCGTGTGGCGGCAGCGGGAGGCCCCATTAGCTAAAGTGGTGCTTCAGGTTAAGAACAGTTTCAGGTTAAGAACGGACCTCCAGAACGAATTAAGTACTTAACCCGAGATACCACTGTAACACTAATTATTCCACTATATAAAAGTCACACCACAAAACTACAAGAGCAATGTATTTGAGAATGTAGTTGTGGAAATAGTTTTCCAATATATAAATTGGAGGAAGAAAAAAACTCCTCCAAAATCCAGAGTTGAGCAATACCCTTCTTGGAACCAACCAAAATGTCACAAAAGTATGGAAAACTTTCAGGTTCTCTAGAACTCTTAATCATGCAAGGCGTTAAGCAGAACAGGGGCTAATAATAATAATAACAATAATAATAAAATAAAATTTTATTTATACCCCGCCCTTCCCAGTTCAAAAACCGGGCTCAGGGCGGCTAACAACAAATTTAAAACACTTAATTGTAAAAGCAGCATAAAATACAGTATAAAAACATGAATAACAATAAAATTCAAAATTCAGAAATCAATTTAGGGGAAATAAGCATTATATAAGGGGTGGTAGGGGAAAACAATGACATCTTCATGTAGCTATGAAGTCAGCTTGTGGACTCAGTTCTGAGATGGGGACCACTGGCTGAGTAAGTGGCTCTCATGTGCTTCACATATCAGTTAGCACACACAGAATTCTGGGAAGAAGAAGCCATAACTGAGAACCCAAACCCTCCTAAAAAAACTCTGTAAAATTAAAATCTGCCATCAAGGATCTGTCCCAAACCTCAAAGAATGAAGTCTCTCTAAATAATATTGAGTCTATTCTTATAGCTGCCCCATATTTATTTTGAGGCAAGAGAAAGCACTGAAAGTTTTCTCATTTTTAAAGACTAATCTTAAAAAAAGACCATTTTGCCCCAAACATGCTGGGGACATTTTAAAGTGCATATGGAATTACTATGAATAAAGATACAGACTTGAAAAGCAACAGTAACTGCTGCATCATAGCTGCTTTTGTAAGTTATCACTTGTGCAGATGAACTGACCCTCATTTTCCCCTGGTTTAGTAGTTAAACCTTTCAGGAACAATTCAAGAACAAAAAAACAAAAGCAATTTGGGATTGCCAAGACAGAAATAGGTGATTCTTTAAAAAATTAAAAGGAAAACAATTAACATGCGGGGGGGGGGGAGACTACACCAATTTAGGTCATCACCAAATTTTAAATAACTTGATGTATCGTACTGAGAGATTACATGACACACGTGTGACAGAATGCAAGTGCCGATGTCTGTCATAATAAAACCACTTAGGTTCAATGTGAAAGCACAATGCACTAAAGGGGCTCCAGTGAACCTCAGCAAGAGATTACGTACTTTCCTATTGGCAGAACACTGCAAGGCAGAATGTCAGATTTCATACTCGGCAGACATCTACAACAACTGATGCCTTGTAGTCAAAGGCTGTTAAATTACCTGTGAAGGGTTACTGGCAGCCCCAAATGTTTTTTCTCATTGTTTATTTAGTTCCAAAAGCTCCTGGTTTTTGTGCTGATTGCTCTAACTGACAGCACAGGAAATCTGGACGCTGTAAACAGGGTGCTGCTGTATTGAATTACAGGTAACAAGTGTGTAATCAACCTGCTATGGTTGGACCTTTGGTATTTCAATATTGATGGAAATAAGGTGGAAGAAAGTTCACTAATATTAAAAGATTAAAAGAAATAAACACAAATAACTTGTGTCAAAGGATTGGAATTGGGACAGAGGATAATTGACCCAACTGAAAGGTTATTGACAGCATAATCCTATACATGTCTGCTCAGAAATAAGCCTCATTAAGTTCAATGGAGCTTATTCCCAGGAAAGCAAGTACAGGATTGCAGCCTAAGTATTTTATTCGTTGCTCAAATAATACCACAGGAATTAAAGGTGAGTGTGTTCTGAAGTGCTTTCATTATTAGCCATAAAAATATATAAGAGTTAAACAGTCCTTAGCCACAATATGTTATTCTATGAGACATCAGGGAACAACCTGCCAATGCTTACTGTTAGAGAGAAGTCTGCTAGGTTAAAGCCAGTCATAATGCAAAGGAGGCTTATACGAGGCATCCCTTTTGCAAAAGTGATAAAAATGGTGAGGAGAGCAGCATGAAAAAAATGGGGTGCAGGGCTCTGATGAATTATAATATTGTCATGTCTCTCCATGCTAAAACATTATAAGTTGAAGCAGTAACCCCCTCCAAGAGTAGACTGCAAATTTATGTGAGGTATTTAAAATGTAATGGTTAATTAAAAAGCATAAATAAAAATTCGCTGGCAATTAGTCAACAAAATAACCCTATGTTAGACAATACACAGTAGTATAAAAGAGGAAGCCCTCCTGTTTATCAACTGAGCCCTGGCTTCATCTGTGTTTGAGACTACAGTAGACAATAACATTTCACTGGGGGGAGGAAGGGGGGAATCCACTAAAAGATAGCAAAATACATTATTATCAGACACTATTTTTATTCTGTACATTACTTATTAAAGCAGATAGTGTGTGTTATCATCTTATTATGCCCCAAAGACCTGCTTTACAGTTTAAAATTACAAGAAAAATAAGGTTTCATTAGCATTCTCATTGATGATGGTAATTTTAGGCTACTCACATTATTGGGAAAGAAATGTTGTTCTTGCCAAGTAAAACTGTACTACAATTGGTATTCATCAGTGTTATACCACTGAACATTTGAAAATGAGTGATTAGATCAATTTAGGCTGAACTGAGATCAACTTCCTAATTTGGGGGTTCTTTCCTGGGTCCCATGTAAGAGTATGCATGCAGTATGTAGACTTCAATCTAGAGCTTATAAAAGGTTTGAAAGGCCTCCAGACTGCTGAAAGTTCCTGATGATGTCAAAAGACAGGTGTGGGGAACTCTGTCCCCCCAGATGTTGCTGAACTACAACTCCCATCATCCTTGGTCATTGATGTTGGGGCTGATGAGGCTTTAGTAACATCTGGCAGGTCAGAGGTACCCTAACGCCTGGCCTAGATGTAGACATGCCTAGGAAACTATCATACATGTGTGGCACAAACCAATGTGTTTTGGGATCATGGAAGGAAGTTTCCATGACAGCCAACGTTCTGTATGCTCTATACATGTATACATCTGCAGGAGTGTTCAAGGCTTTGTTTATAGACTACGTTCATAGAAAGGACTGACAAGCCCTACTGGATCAAACCACAAGTCTATCTAGTCCAGGGGTAGGCAACCTAAGTCCCAGAGGCCGGATGCGGCCCATTCACCTTCTCAATCTAGCCCGCGGACGGTCTGGGAATCAGCATGTTTTTACATGAGTAGAATGTGTGCCTTTATTTAAAATGCATCTCTGGATTATGTGTGGGGCATAGGAATTCGTTCATCCCCCCCAAAAAAAAACATAGTCCGGCCCCCCACAAGGTCTGAGGGACGGTGCACCAGCCCACAGCTGAAAAAGGTTGCTGACCTCTGATCTAGTCCAACATTCTGTTTCTGGCAGTGGTCATTACAAAGGACATAGATGGAATCTTATTGTAATTTTCACATAGTTAGGTAGCTGATGGGACAATGTGAGGAGCAGGCAGTAAGATTTAAGGGACACTGATTCAGACATGACATGCTACCATGATAATTCAATTTCAGATATAAACTCTCTTCTCCTCATGTTCAATTCTCTCCACTCCCAAAGAAGAAAAAATGAAAGCAAAATCTAAAACACCTCTATGCAAGTGCTACATATCAACATACTGGGAATATCCGAGTTCAAGACTATAGAGTTGCATAGATGGTATTGGTAGATGAGCATAGCACAGTTGCATACAAAAGCTTGAAACTATAAAACAATTCTTCAATTATCTTACTAACTTTTTTTTTTAAGTAAATACACAAAAGTTAGTGGAAATAAGAAAACCTCAATCTTTTTACTGATGTTAGTAGAATTAATACAATTTTCCTTCTAGTACACCATGAAAATACCACCGACTATACCAATTCCTGTTGCTAAGTTTCTTCCTCTAGTGACCAGAATTTTAAAACAAGAGATTTGGAAAAGCTATACCAGCTATTAAGGAAAGGCTATTACTACACAATTATCACCACACATTAAGAAGACATGGACAGTGGCATAAGCACGATTTTATTTTCCTTGTAGGTCACATAAAAACCTATCAAGCAGTTATTTTACATGTCTACAGTTGCTAATAACTATCGTGGAATTGAAAGAGTTAATGCCAGTAGCAGAATAGCAGCTCTGATTATCAAGGCCTCTCAAGTGAGTAAAAGCCTAATGTGGGGATCCATTCAGTTATGGAAACAATCCCCAAAGTTCTGCAACAGCTATTACACTCACAGTGGTAATAAAGTCCTTTCCAGCGGTGATAAAGACATCTTAGTCGATTAATTGTATGAATTTTATTGATTAATTAAATCTACATAAAATTGCCAGTGAATAAAATAGCTGCACTGATGGAAATCTATTTTCTTTGATTTTAGATGAAGATAAGAAAAGCTCTGCTGGGTCAGGCCAAAGGCCCATCTTACATTCTCACAATGGCTAACCAGATGCTGGGGGAAGCACACAAGCAAGGAATGACAGAAACAGCTGTCTTCCACTCATGCTCCCTGGCAGCTGGTATTCAGAGCACATAGCTCATATAGCTATAACGACTACCGGTCATTGTTAGTCTTATCCTCCATGAGATTTTGTAATCCCCGTGAGCTTTAACCACTTGTTAAGCTATTCTGTGGACATGGTGGTATCTTGTGGTAGCAAATTTCATACTTTAACTATGCAGTGTTTGAGGAAGTATCTGTAAAATAATCCTGACCACTTGCATTTCTGTTAAGTACCTATATTTAAAATAACTGATCAAAACTCTGTTCCCCAATTATTTGGGGGAATCGTTTTAGTTTATGAAATGATTTTAAATCAACTAATCCAACGGATTGATGCCATGGTGCTAATTCGTGTCAACATTGCTGACAGGAGTCTTAACATCAACACCAAACTACCAGGATCGTAAGCTGGCTGGATGTATGAAACGGCACATAAAAACATGGTTGTTAAATAGATAATACTTTTCTGTGCTTTCCCCCACACATTTATATTTATACAATGCCAACCTACTTAACATCTATGGATGCTAAATTAATGCACATATTGGTGTTGCAAGTGCTTTTTTTCTGGGGAGACACTGGGGGACTCATACCCCTAAACATTTTGTGAATCTAAGTTTGGCCTCATTGAGGAATATGAGTAGGAAAATGAGAGTATCCCTAAACATTTAGAATCCCTAAACATTTTTTTAGAAAAAAAAGCACTGGGTGTTGCAGAGACTTGGTTCAAGTCTTAAAATAAATCTGCATATACAGTAGATATGAAGAAAAGTAAAGGCTAGGGCAAAATCTACTCAGTGATCTTGTGACAAGGCTGCAGGGCATATATAGAAAACAGAGGTTTCCATGGTGTTTGTTTGTGAGATCTGGAGGAGTTTATCAGATTTTTAAAGGCATGATTTTGGGAATCATGTACGCACCCTGGGATGCTTGCAAGTGAACCACCTCCCTTCCACCACCTTGTGGAATGACAGACAATTGCTATAGGCCAGGATTCAGGAATGGACCAGAGACTGAATGTGGTCCTTCAGGCCTCTATATCCTGGTCTCAGGACTCTACAAAAGCCACACCTCCATACTGGCTCTACTTCACACTCTCAGGTGCTTTTGCCTCACTGCAATATGTCATTGTTTGGTTTGCGTCTTTTTTAATTGTTTATAATAAATAATAATTTTATTATTTATACCCCAAACATCTGGCTACAGTGGTACCTCTGGTTACGTACTTAATTTGTTCCAGAGGTCTGTTCTTAACCTGAATCTGTTCTTAACCTGAAGCACCACTTTAGCTAGTGGGGCCTCCTGCTGCCACTGTGCTGCTGCTGCTGCACGATTTCTGTTCTCATCCTGAAGCAAAGTTCTTAACCCGCGGTAATATTTCTGGGTTAGAGGAGTCTGTAACCTGAAGCATGTGTAACCCGAGGTACCACTGTATTTTAGTTATGTTGTACAGTAGTTATGAATTTGTTCATGCTGTAAACCACCTTGAGCATGGTTTGAACTGAGGGAAGCAGCATACAAATAAAATTATGTATGCCTGTACTATAAAATAGTATATTGTATTGAGTTTGTGTGATTTGTTTTGATCAGAACTTTAGAGTTTCCCTTACAATGTTAAGTCCTGCAAAAAACTATCACCAACACATTTTTTGTTTGCCCTTTAACAGAAAGTGAACAGAAAATATTGCTGGGGCTGGGGACAGAATTGCTGATTACGACATGTTGATTACCAGTTAACTATTATTTATTAAATAATTCCATCGTTGTTTTACCTGAAGGAATTAAGCTGGCAGAATCCATGTCAGGGTTCCCCTCTATTGCAGTTTAATTTATTTTAAAGATACTACTTTATTTTCCTTCACACCATTTAAAAAGGTGTTTTGTTAAAAAAATAGAAGATAACATATGTTACATTATGAAGGCCAAATAAACTTTCTGTGTGTATTTTAAGCAGTCACATAGTCCATAAATAGCTTTGCTTTGACCAAACAAAGAAAAAAGAGAGTTGTACAGGTTTTTCTGTCACACACATTGAAAGTTACATGCTGAGGTTGGTACATTTCTTGCAGCAGATTTACAGTTGCTAAACAGCACTTTGTGATACCATTAAGTTTGATCCAATGCAACTATCCTTAAATATAAGGGATGATATTCAATGTTAAAAGCCAATGGAAGGAAGGGAGTGGAACAGGGATGGAGGCAAGTCTTGCTTATCTCCCTTTCCACTGCAGCACCCCATGCCTCCCTAAATCTTCCCCATTCCTACAGAGCAGATTTAAAGAGAATGTAGGGTGCTGCATTGGGGGAAGGAGATGACCAAATCACAGAGAGATCATAGAAAATCCCTGCTGCCAGGAAAGTCACCATTAGATACCACAAATTTTCTATGGATTAATTGCACCATTTCACATTTAACAATGTTATCACTATAGGACAAGAAGAAGCAACATAGGTCTCATTTACTGGATCAAACTTTTTTTCCAGGCTCCCGTAACCTTGTGCTTCTAGTCTATAGCAAATACATCATTGGGGGGGGGGGGAGAAAGAACTTTCCTATGACAAAATAAGACTTGGTGCACAGATAAGGCTTAACAGCCTTATGTTGCCCATCCTTGCTTTGAGCCACTATGAAATTTATTTAGAATTAGTTATATATGTAGCTGGGATAAAATCTAAGTTGAACAGCACACCAAACTAATATTGAGATAGATAATTTTCCTTGTTGGTTGCCTGTCTGGCATTTTACCTATGGAAGGGCTTGCTTGAGGTAACACTGCTGAGCTGAATACTGCATGAAGCCAGTACTAGTTTTCAGTATTATCTGGCTTGTTTTCCTATAGCAGATTAGAAAGAACCTGGTAATAAAACCAAAACATAAGTCTTGCTCCCTCCCACATACTTCAGCCGTGACTCTTTTTCAATATATTAATTTGGTGAAAGTTGTCTAGCTGTTATTATACTTGCTCACTATATTATTGATTTAAAATGAAAACCTTAAGGGTAAATCAGATTTAATGTCACCATTTCCAGTGATTTTCAGTTTATAGTTTTATCTGAAGAAGGTGTGTTTAAAATGTATGGGCATAATAATTTTGCTGTTAATTATCAATGCAAAATATATAGTCACAGTTATGCATTACATAAATATAAAGATGTGAAATGCAGAGGAGCTATATATTTTTGATAATAGTTCTAAAGTGCTTAGCTAAATTAATAGTGAGCAATTTGTGCTGGCAGATCTTTTTAAAGATTCTTTTGGTAAAAATTACAGGCCTCTGTTATGCTTAATTTGGCGTGGCTTAGAAGGTGATGAACTGAATGCATTATGTGCAAAACATAACTCAAAGGAGCCCAAAGAACAAACATGATGAAAATCTTACTCTTGTTAAACTACTGCTTCTCCTGCACTTTTATGGAGAACTCTATATGCTTCAAAATCTAACCTGAATCAACTGATATTTGCGAAGTATTTAAACGCTAACAAATGCCATATCACTATCTAATGAATTTGTTTGAACCCAGGTTGTTTCAGGATAACTGGATATTTTCCTGATAAGGAAGGATAGAAGTGCCTTACTGCTTGGGCTTTGTTTAAAGGAAACAAATCACAAGTCCAGACTCAGATGACAAGATTATTTTTTAATATGCATATTGTAAGAACCCACAGAAAATCCAGGAATGCTTAATTAATCTCCTATTTGAATTTTCACAGGAAAACATGCATACAAAACCAACAAAGTCTACTTTTGCAATTTCATGCTGCTGCTGAGGCTTCCCACTACAATCTTTTATTTGTTGGCACAACAATTCTTAGAATCAGACCACAAGTTTCAGAACGATAACAAGTTAGAAATCAATTAGTTTTATTCTTTGAAGCAGATTTCCAATTCAGACAATGAAACATTTTAAGGTCTGTGTAATCTCAAACAACTACACAGGGTTTGTTGTATATGGCTGGCACTAAAGTTGAATTGCGTAATGAATTAAAAAACACTTCCTGCAACATTATTTGCTGAAATTGGTTGAAAGTGTAACATATCAGCCATTACCTAAAGTAATAGCCAATTTGGAGGGGTGGGGGTTAGTAACCATAATTAATGGTTTATAGCCAGCTCTAGTTAATTTTTTAAAATTAAATAACGTGTTTGAAAAACCTTCTGTCACTAAGCTGCCATCCAGAACTGCAAGACTGAAATTAGTTATGGCCACCATAAAGCATATCAGGGTTTGGGCAACTGGTGGTTTGAAAAATCAAAAAGAACAGAATTAAACAAGGAATGAAAACACATCAAAATAGCCCAGATGTGCTACTGTGGCTAAAGACGCCCCATTTTCCAAGTTATGATTTTAAAGTGATTTTAAAGTTAGAAGGGAGGGGGGAAGGGAGGGGGTTAATGAAGTGCAATAAAACTGGAGTATGTTAGATTAATGAGAGAGTCATTACAATCAAAAGGTGGAGTTATAAGAGCACTGGTTCTTATCTGACTTACTGAAATTAAATACATTATTACGTGCAATACTCTACATTAAAATTTCACAAAAGGCTCTAGGGTAGAAAGTTTAGGGGAGGAAGAGGGAAGAAGGCCCTCTCTCTTATCAGAGAATATTTCATACTCTTAGTGGCTTTTGCAGCATTCAATTGGAGAACTTTAGTTGCCGTGTATTATAATGGTATTTTAGCTCTAAAAGTAGTTTTCCAGTCAATGTTCTTTACCTTTCAGGGAGACAAACTGTTTTTCTTCCCTCTAAATGAGCACAATAAAATGGGTAAGCTGTCGGGGGCGGGGGGAGAGAAGAGTAGACAGTATAACACTCAATAGAAAAAAAATGTGATACAGACAAAAGGAGATCTAAAGCATGTTTACAGGATACACTACCATTTATTCTACAGGTCAGACTACAGGGAAAGTGTTTCTTCCCATCACTATAATCATTAGAGGCTGTTCAAACTCAAACCTGCTCTGACTTTGCCAGTGAACCTTTTCAAAAGTAATGAAGAGAGGAACCAGATCACACAAAAAGGTTGGAAAAATAATAATCCTATTTTAGGATATACATTTCACAAATGTTTCTTGTATTTATGGCCCAATCCAGCCATGATAGAGGCGAGATCAATGGGATTAAGTGCACAATGTCTATTCATCCAGATATAGGCAGTGGAATCACAGTTTATAAACATAATTGGTGTGCTAAAGTGCTCAGTGAGTGCCCCAGGAAAAACAAATTCCTCCTGTGCATGGGTTTCCCATTCACTTCAATGGAGGAATCAGATCTGTGAAAAAAATGGCTTCCCATTCCATTGAAATGGATTGGGAAGAACTTGTAGATGGGCGGATTTCTATGTATGCATGTGTCTGCAATCTGGGAAGAAAGAGATCATTCTTGTGTGGTGTCTGTAAGGGTGTCAAGATGAATCAGCTGGTGTGTCGGAATTAGATGCCTTTTCTGTTAGTTGATGTCCTCCAAGTTAATTGTCCTCCAAGGCTGCCATAGTAATGATCAGGTGGTGGTCTGCTTCTTCCTGTGTTGGAGACCGTAGAAGGACGTCAATGAGGTAAAGGTTGCTACATGTGCCCTGGAGGCAGAGGTGGGCCACTGGTGCTACTGTGATCTTGCTGAAAATGCAAGGTGCTGAGGTGAGGCAATATGGGAGAGTCTTGTACTGCAAATGGTGGTGTCCTAGAGAGAATGTGAGGAACTTGCAGTGTGAGGGGTGGATTGATATGCGTAAGTATGCATCTGGGAGATTGACTTATGTCAGAAAGTCACGGTGAAGTGCTTCTCTGATGAACTGGAGCAATTCCATCCTGAAGCACTTGTAGATTACCCACATGCTGAGGAATTTCAAGTCCAGTACTGCTCGCCATGATCATTGATCCTTCTTGGATACCACAAAGAATACTGAGTAGATGCCCGTATAGTGCTCTTTGGGTGGTACTCATTCTATGGGTGACATGTTCAGCAAGTGTTGCGCACACTCCCAGATAACTCGTCTCTTGGACGTGTTGGTGGACACCAGTGATAGAAGATACCGAGTGGGTGCACAGGAGATCAGATTCCCCCCCCCCCTTGAGGCAAGGTATTAAGAATCCAAAGCTCCATAGTCACATCTAAGCACTGAAGAAGGATTCAGTCTGCCTTCTACTGGACAAGATAAGCAATTGTGGAGACTGTTGTTGGTTGTCCTTTGGGGCATTTTGAGATCCAAATTGGTGCCCTGATGTGGTCTGGAGAAATATATTGGTTTTAAGGTAAAAACTAGCCTGAGTAGAAGGAAGAAAATGGGAGCTAAAGGTGACGTGACTGTTTCAATCAGGAATGAACAAAGAACTGATTGGGAGATGCCCACTTTCCCAAAGTCTTTGCTCCTGCATCATGATCATCATGGAGTTATAGCCCAATTCAATGACCCCATGTGCCAGCAAGAGATCCATTTATATAAAAAGGGTTAGACAGGGGTTGGTGGGCTGGGGACAGGAGATGTGAAAATGCAGCTGCATCTAAGGGGAAAATGTATTCCAAAGGTTTTGGTGTATATTAGAGATGGTGATTAAACAGCTGGAATTTTTTTTTGTTCCAACTACAACATACTGAGATAAAATAAATGAAAGCATATTCCCATTCTTCCACAAACCTCTTACACTTAAGCCACCATGAGAGAGCCAGGCATTGCGCTTCAAAGCAGCCAGATTTTTTGGAGGACTGGTATGCACTACCTGCCCATGCTCCTTCTAATTATATACTCTTTATTGTTTTAAGAAGAAGCAAGCCCTTTATCGGTAATAATTTAAGCTATCACTTGCTTGGCACCTGCTACAGATCAATAGCACATAGTTAAGTGGATGAAAAGGCTAAATGTGATTGTCATTTGCAATGCAAGGTTGTAGTGGTCCCCCCTCCTTTGAGGCTTTTAGAACATCTCATTTTGGAATACTAAATTCTGGTTCAGGTACACAGTTGCTGCACATTCACAGCATTTTGTTCTACATTAAAGATCTGTCATTTTAAAGGCCAAAACACAAGGATAAGTTATAGTAAAAACTAACATGAAACCTGCAATTTTACAGATTCCATTGCTGGTGGCCATACATCTTTGATGGCAAAACTACATTGGTTGTAGCACCATAAAAATCAATAAATATTAACCTTTTTCTGACACTTTCTGCACAGATGCTTTATCAATTGCTGTCAGGTGATAGAGCAGTTGGTAGTGTGTACTATATTTTTCAACTAAGAATCTATAACCAACTTAAAAATCAATGTAAATTAACAAGCCTTTTAAATTCAAAAACTACCAGTGGCGTTTCAGTTTCCAGTGTAAAGAGTAAAACAAACAAGCAGTGGTGCTACATCACAAAATCCACCTTATTTGCCTTCTGCAGTGGAATAAACTGCATGATTTAGAAGAAACCTAACCAGTTTTACAAACTTTTAAAATACAAATGAAATCAAATATTTATTTGAAAATAAATCCTCACATAAGTTGCAGAACACAGAGATCGATTATCTTTGCTTCCATTGTAGATTCATATCTACAAATTGCCAAATTCCCTTCCTTCCTGGCACCACTCATATGAGAAGCCTTTTAAGAACTGCTTGAAGGGCTTGTTTCCTTCAGCAAAGAGATAATCTCTGTATGGCTGGATTTATAGTAGCCACCATATGGCTGCTTTTCATCTTAATCCACCTTTCCTCACAACTATTTGAAAGTTAAGCTACACTGATTTCAACTGACTTTACTTTCATGTAAATAGTGGTCAAAGTTCCTAATGCTGCAACTCACTGCTCACAGCCTGTCAATCCACCTGCCAAGGTTCACCCAACAAGAAAGCAAGTGCAGATCCACCATTTGGCAAGTTTAAATAAAAGATCCATGTGGGTTTGATTCCTTTCTTATTATTTTATGTCCTTCTTTGATCACTTGTAATTAAAACCACCTGATTTCAAAATGGTGTTATCGCACTCTGAAGTATTCTCTTTTCACTGATGGTTGGTCTCAAGTGGTAGATGGGTTCTGGTTTTCTTCATGATGGCTTGTTTGCATACAGATGAGTCAGTTTACACCTCTGGAGCTACAATGGTATTTCCCTCCCGCCCTTAGAGAGTGAATGAATGGTTGATCTCTTTGTATCTTCCATGGGCTAAATGCTTTGTTTTTCCAGCAGAAATGACTATTAGGGAGACCTAGCAAGAATTACTGGAACTGAAAATATAGTAAGAGGAATGAACATTTTGGCTGGTACATTCCAATGCATTTAAATTGCCATGGGTCTAGATGTCTCATTTGCAAATTTATCCTTTCCCCTTCCTCCATGTAGATACCACTGGGAAGGTATCTTTTCTAAGATGGAAGGCACAAGAGAGAAGGCAATGGTCGCAGCTGCCGATACCTGTGTATGAACTGGGCTTCTCATCCTAACCTTTTGCTCTCCACATGTTGATAGACTACAACTTCCATCATTCCTGAGCACTGGCTGTGGTGAGCAAAGGCTTAAGGGAGTTGTTGTCCAGCAACATATGGAGAGTTAAAGCCCTGCTCTAACCTGGAGTTTCTCTCTGGACTTCTCATTATCTTACTCTCCATCTTTCTTCTGGACACACTGAAAAATGGGTGTACTGGTGAAGTGGTGAAGGTAGTACTTGGCAATGGGGACTTATGCTGGATCCCAACTCCATTCAACTTGGTCGTATGACCTGGTGCAACCCATGCCAGCAAAAAGAGTAGTGTAAGGCAAACTGTTTCCCCTTTGCCAGGCTTAGGCTGAGTTTGGAACTGACATACTTTATGCTGTTTTAACTTTATATGGTGTAAATTATGTGGGTTTCCCTAAGGAGCAGTTTGCTATTTTGGACATAACACGAACCATAGCTTAATTAAACCTGGATTTAAGTGCTGAGGAAGAGAGATGAAAAGGGGACAGGTGAGGAGTAAACACACAGCCTTGATGCTCATTCCCATCTGCTAAACTATGTTTTAGCAAGCTAGGAAGTGAGCATCTGAACTAGCCCTCTAAGGTCTTTTTCACTTCTATTACAAAAAAAAAAAGCAATGAAAGAAGTATTTTCTCTGCTTCTCTCTAAACATATAGTCCTCAGAGAGAACCATGCAGCACAATTCACCTATACAGAACGATGTTTTCTGTATTTTGTCTACAAGCCTTAGTAGAACATGAAATGGCTGCGAGCCTTTGCAATACTGGGCAATACTTGGCAGGAGACTAAACTGATGAGGTGGCCTCCAGGCCATAAAATCTTATACCACAATAAATTTGGTATTCTTTAAGGTGCCACAAGATACTTTCTTTTCTGTTGTAACAGACCTACTTGGCTAGCCCTCTGTAAAATATTTGCTGGCATAAGAACTCCCCCCATTTGCTATGTTTCCCCCATTAGTTTTCAATGAAGGGACAATGAGAATTGTTCTGCACCTGCACATGCATGCAGGCTAGTCTACTCTCTTTTGTACATTGGGGCACACACAATCTAAGTCAGTGGCATTGTATACAGGGCTTTTTGTCAACAGAGCACAACTCCAGAACTGCTATATGTAAAAGGATTAAAAGCAAGTAAAAACTTAGGAGAGGTCTCCTTTAATACTTTTAAATTCTGGCTCTAAGCAATAATATATAGCAAAGAACAAAATTGTAGGTGTTAATACTTCACCAACGAGTTAGATTTAAATTTCATCTGAAAAGTCAACATCAGGCACAGAGCACTCTATGGGGAAATAAGTAACTGCTTTAAGAAGCATGATGTTATGTCAGTGGAAGCTAAACTCAAATAACTAAAAGCTTAATTATCATATTCTCTGAAATTTGACTGAAGAATAGAACAAGTTTACATTTGTCATTTCTTTCAATTGCCACTGTGTTACTATTATTATTCAAATACAAATGCTCATTCGGTTGGTCAGTGTCAGGAGCTATCAGATTTCCCCCCAGAACATTACAATGTTCTCAAGTTTTGGATTACAGGTTTTTCAGGGTGCATTTTCGTTTTACTAGGGTACAATTGAGCAACAGTTTTCTTCACCAAGGGCTTTTCACATCGGACGTTTGGCAAGGTTTCTCCCTCGTAACCCCAAGATCCCTGAACTGAAGCCACAGCGTGTGTCAATTTAATCAAGACACTGATGGTGTATCGTTTTAAACAGAACTGTACTGGGGTTTGGCATGTGTTCAGTTAGCATTTGCCCTGAAGATGGTTATCTTAGACTATCACCTTGAGGCTATCCCAGGGAAAAATATAACTGTATGTGTCTGACGTGGTTCCAATGGAAAAACAAAACAAAAGTCTGCCGAATTTCAGGAAATCACTTTCCCTCTGTCCCTCCCAAAAATCTCAAGTTTGAAAGCATTTTTACTTCTAGAACCCTGTCAGCATCAAGAAGATCACAATAAATTGCAGAAGATGAAGTAATGACAAAACTTGAAAGGAACTTTAAATAGCCTTCTCCAACCTGGTGCTCTTCACGTGTTGCTGGACCATAATTCCCATCAGCGTCTGCCAGGATGCTCAGTGCTCAGGTATGAAGGGAGCTGTAGTCCATCTAGAATGCACTAGGTTGGGGAAGGCTGGGCTTTAAAATTGAAAAAGTGTAACTATGTTGTGCAACCCTTGTATTGAAAGTTTTGCTCAGTGAGATTTTCACATTACCAGATTTGTTACTACAAGGTAGTTAAAAGTAGGGATGGATTATTCTGAAATGCCAAACTTACCTTATAAAAAAAAAATGTTCTAATTCCTGATACACTAATTAAATTCAATGAAAAATCAGTTATTGTTTTCACTAGTTCTGCTAAATTCTCACATATTATATGCAGCATTATACTTACAGTATTATAAAGGTAAAGGTAAAGGTACCCCTGCCCATACGGGCCAGTCGTGTCCGACTCTAGGGTTGTGCGCCCATCTCACTTAAGAGGCCGGGGGCCAGCACTGTCCGGAGACACTTCTGGGTCACGTGGCCAGCGTGACGAAGCTGCTCTGGCGAGCCAGCACCAGCGCAGCACACGGAAACGCCGTTTACCTTCCCGCTATAAAGCGGTACCTATTTATCTACTTGCACTTAGGGGTGCTTTCGAACTGCTAGGTGGGCAGGAGCTGGGACCGAAAGACGGGAGCTCACCCCGCCATGGGGATTCGAACCGCCGACCATATGATCGGCAAGTCCTAGGCACTGAGGTTTTACCCACAGCGCCACCCGTGTCCCACAGTATTATAGATACAGTAAATTATATACGTATACACTCCAGGTTTCCTACAGTAACCAGATACCTCTGTAAAATATTTCTGTATTAATACTTTCAAAATTATACTGCTAAAATATAGCACATGGAGCTTGGCTCCATTATATGTAAAATGCATGCAATTTTTGCATATAATTTTGCATTGAATTGGCCAGGCTTTTCTTCAAACACAGAAACCAATCATGTTGCTCAGACATAAGTAAATTCAATGTGGGCAAATCTCAACTGAGTTGGAATCACCAAATTCCGTGTGTAAATCCATTTAAAGTAGATTGCTTCTCCATCCCTAGTAAACGGTTCTTAAACTATTTTTGCAAGTCTAATTTCTATTTCAAAATTCGAGGGTAATTACTTTACTTTTGAAAGAATATTGTATTGCATGTGTTGAAAAAGACTTTGGGTGCAATGAGACCTATGCCTTTTCTGGCATTATCAGTGGCAAAGAAAGCATATTCCTTTATCGCTTTGTTATTGACAACATTCAACACTTCTATCATTTCCTCTATTTCCAAAGTTCAGTGGGAAGAATGTACCCCAAACAGCACAATTCATACACACAAGGAAGGTATATTTAGGCTTGGTGGAACTCCCAAGTTTGCAAAAGTATGATAACATATTTAGGGGGAGGACCTCAGAACAGCCCATAACAATGGGGTCACTCATTCCTATTTTCCATGCAAGGTAAGCCTGGCTGATGCACTCTTTATGTAATTTACACAGAAGTGGAACTGCCACCAGGTTAGGTATTCTAAACTTGAAAATTTAGATTTGTGATATCTTTAAAGGAAAGAGGAAGAGTTAACTTCTTTTAGAAACCAAGTAGCATTTAGGTACCTGTGCTACTCTGAGGGGTACAAGAGCACCCAAATAACCAGCCACTACACCAAGTAGGGCTTCAGCATGTTAGTCTCCAAGTAAGCCAGTGGTGGGAGGGGGAGAGAACCTGTGGCCCTCTAGATGTTGTCATCAGTTCTAATCACGGTCTATGTTAGCTAGGGCTGATAGAAGTTGAAGTCTAACAATATTGTCTCTGGAGCACCATAGGTTCCTCATCCTTGGCCTAAGCTGACCACCTGAAGTCACCCTAAAAATATGCAGAAGTTTTAAAATTGTATTCTTACATATTTTCCCCTAGTGTTTGAGAAGGATTTATAACTAGTCAGGGTAAAAATAATCTTATTGATTTATTTTCAGATTTATTGATCTATCATTCCTTTAAAGTAATGTAATGTTGGTACCAGGAAAGGGGAAAATCTTACTTATAATATTGATTAAAACATATTGGGTTGGGCTCTTGCTCATAATCAAGCACTAAATGCTTCAAACTAGCTGTATCATACCTATATGTCAGTGTAAACTGAACATAAAAAGTAATTACTTATGGCAGGGGTCCTCAAACTTTTTAAATGGGGACAGTTCACTGTCCCTCAGACACTGTTGGGGGCTGGATTATAGTTTTTTGGAGGGGGGAATGAATGAATTCCTATGCACACTGCACCTTTTTTTCTTTAATTTTTTTTGGGCCCTTCCCTAGAGAGTGGGGCCCTAAGCTATAGCTTGTTTAGCTTGTATGTAAATCCAGCACTGGTGGGGTGCGTTGTGCCTTGCTGTGGTGCACTTGTGGGGTAAAACTAAGAAAAAGCGATTTGGGCGGGTGGGTGTGAAGAGAGGTTGGAAGCACCGGTGGCGATGCCGAGAATAGCGAGAAGGGGATTAACGGAGACCTTGGCAAAGGAAGGAAACACTCAGATGGCAACAGAAATGCAGCGAGGTGCCTCCGTCCCAGTTCATGAAATGCAAAGGCGGCCCTCGGCATGTATATCATGCATGTAAATCTCTTCCTGCAGTGGAATGTTTGGGGAGGGGGCAGGGGGTGATGGAGGGAGGCGAGCTGCTAGAGGAAGGGTGATTTTGTGACAGGAAGAGGAGCCTGCAGCCGGGAAATCCTCCTTCGCTTGCACACACTCACACAAAATAGGGGACAAACAGGGACCCTGGCAAAAGAAGGAAATGTTCAGATGGCAACAGAAATGCAGCAAGGCGCCTCCGCCCAAGTTCATGAAATGCAGAAGCGGCCCACGGCATGTATACATGCATGTAAATCTCTCCCTGCTCTGGGCAGTGGGATGTTCAGGCAGGGGGGCGATGGAGGGGGGGGGCTGAGAGAGGAGGGCCACAGTGGCAGGTTCAGCAATTGCCGCGTGGGCTGGATCCAGTCCGCAGACCGTAGTTTGAGGACCCCTGACTTATGGGATTTTCCACTGTATTTCACAGGAACGTATTATACAACATTTCCAATGTGTTCATAGGATTTCTGCACCCAAAATGGATATGGATCCATAAAAGGTTTGGGGTTTTGCTTTTTAAAAAATTATCTTGCCATTTAGAGTAAGAGATGTCTATCAGATATACTGTAAGCTTACTGTAAAGCCTCATTAGTTCACATTGAACAAAACTTATGAGAGATTACATTTAATCTCAACTTCTTTTATACAAAAATCAATAAAAACAAATGAGGCTTCTATGAACCCTACTTTCTTTAATTTTAACAATGACAGTCAAGCTCTTCTCTCAAATGATCATTTTAGAGGTCACTGAAACAATAATTACAGGCCTAGTCACTATCCTGATGGGCTTTCCTAAGAAATGAAGCCCAGTGGGAACATTTTATCCCACTGCTTATTCTGTGGGTCAGCATTTTCTTCCCATATACTTCTTAATTTTCTTAAATGGCAGTTATTTAAGGTGGTGCAAGATACATTCATCCAATAAAATCTAAATAGTACAAGGGACGGAGGGGAAAAAACCCCCTCAGCATAGATTCCAAAGATATGAAATAATGTTTCACATTTGAAAGGCACCTAAGAGCTGACAACCATGAGTGTAACAAAAATAACAGGGAACTATTGCAAACAAAGAATATACAAATATATATTTGTATATATGATGGTGACGATGGTGATGAATGAAGCTGGGCAAACCTTTTACCAAAGCTTTATTAAAGTTTGTTGCTGCCATATAAAATTAAAATAGGATTGGATCCAGTCCATGGGTAGCAATTTGGCCACTGCTGCCTTAATAAATCACAGCAGCACTGGCGGCCTATATGTTTCAGTCACACTGCAGAAAGAGTGTGCACCTCAAAACACTGAACAACAAAAGCCAGTACTGATTTGCCATCAACGGCTGTGATTCTGGGTCACAAAGTAGGATGTCTGGCAATACCTACAGACCTGCTCCCTCCAAAGCATACGCTGGGTTCAGGAGCCAGGAAGCTTTCATCGTCAAAGAGTCCTCCTTGTTGTACTCCAAAATCACTGAAGGAGGAGGATTCAGAGGTAGGAAGCACAATGCCTCTACAGATAGCAACTATAGCACAGAGTGAAAAGGGGTGTATTGAACCAGTTTCCCCTTGCACTATATTGGCTGTCCTAATTAAGGGTGTTTTAACAGAATGAGAACAATTCAGAAAAGTTCATAAGGTATGAGCATCAGCCCATGAGCTTTTTCCTTTAGCAAGTAACCCTCCATGCTGGATCACAAACTGCTTTAAGATTTGTTGTGGAATGGCATTGCTGGAGAGGCATTGTTGTTGGGGGCGTTAAATAGCAAAATCCCATGCTTGTTCAATGGGACTTAATTCTTAGTACATGTGTTTTGGATTGTAGCCAAAAGCTCAACGGGGCACTTACTTATTAAAGCAATTCTATGCTTATGCCCATTGTCAAGAAGCAAAAATTTACATGTAGTAGTTAAGTGGGCTGAATTCCAACAAGAATTGTTTCTTACTGCATTAGGTTACCTTCCCTAGCTATAGGTTTCAGCGTTGTTACATACCTATCACATTATTTTGCATTTTTATTGACAAATTATATTTGGCATTTTAGATTAAAACCTCTATGATATATTAAGCACACATCATTTGATACCCCAAGTCCAAGAAAGCTGTACTGAGATGCTTGCTGTTTTTGCCCCTTACCACCTTCTACTGAGTAGCAATTCCTATGGACGCTGAGGCTTAACAGGATAAACAATGAGCTATTAGCTGAGGTTCCCTTCAGTTCTCTTGTGCTGTACTACTGGGAGCAAAAGTCCAAGGAAAAAAATGTATTTGGGACCTTGTGCAATTCCTTTATGGTTCCCGGATAGAGGCCTGACACTTGCAGGTGACAATTTTCTTAGCAAGGTTTCTACCAGGTGACAATAGTGGACATTTGCAAATCAGGTAGTAACACTAAAAAAATAAATAAACCCCTATGTAAGGATAAAAACAATCAGCTTCACACAGCTTAATTTTTTGGGAAATACAAGTCTAAGGTAATCTATATAGGCTGCATGAAACCTAGCATACTTCTTTAGAAACAGAAAGGCATTTATGTAAGGTTTTATTTCAAGCACATGCTAAAATTACTATTCCGCACAAGAGAGAAAAGGACTCTCTGCCAATCAATATGACATGCAATTGAAAGACTGACACTAATAGCTATTACTAGAATGAACCTGTTTGAAACTGAGCTGCTGCTGCTTACTGTTTTCTTTATATAAAGCATTTCAGCTATCAAAAATACTACTTTATGTAGCTTGGAACCCAAGCAAGATTCTGCTACTCTAGCAGCAGCTATTTTCAGTATCTCCCCTAACAAGGCCAGGCCTTTTAGTTTTTTAGGTTTTTGTTTTTAAAAAGTAAGCTGCTGGTATTTAAACAAACAAATAAACAAAAGCATTCAAAATGTACAGGGCTCTGCACTTGACAATTGACAATCAAATTACAACAAGAGAAGACCGGAATTCAGCTGAGAAAGGGACCCTGTAGCCATTCTTTAACAGCTTTGCACAAAGGTATGAAGTATACTGTTATTTCATGTACCCAATGGACTTAGTTCCATTCGCCCTGTTAATTACTATGCTTCGTGTGATTTAATGCCTTACAGGTAAAGAGAACATGAGTAAAATGAAATTGGCCAGCATGATATTTGATACTTTCATCTTTATACTGTGTTCATAATACTGCCTCATCAATGCATATGCAATGTATTGACCACATGGATGACTACAGCCATTTTTACTTTTAAAACCAATGGGTGTATGGAATGAAATAAAGGCAAAAGGAAATTAATTTCAGGAAATTAAGCAAACCACTGAGAATTAAATATCAGTTATTTATGTTATGAAATTTCATATCTTCACTTGACATTCAGCGACAGTAGCTTCCACTTGGTAACACAGTCATACCTTGATAAAAATCACACAATAGATCACACTCTAACTTTTAGCAATCATTTCCCATCCACCCCCCTTAATAATTTGATAAATGCTTCTGTCAAGAAGGATAAAGATCACAATTTTATTTAGGCTTAACTACTTGAACTTTCAGGATTCCATTCATGAATATTGCAAGTGTTAACAACTGATAGGATCACAGTTTGTCCCATTTTGATGATGTAATCATAGAGCAGCTTGCCTTTGAAGACTTGTTTCATGCAGGCTATGCTTATGGAAAGAGAAATTTATGTGGGGCAAAAATGAGTTCTGACCTTAGTAGCGGCAGCTTAGTAAAAGTGTTTTCATAAAATTTATCAGAGTTTGCTGGCAACAATATGCTAGACAGAATTAGAACAAAGATATGGCTCTTTACCTCTAAAGTAAAACAGAAAGGATAGAGGCCTGACTTACTCAAGTGGTGATTAATTGATCTGCCTTACCATGAGTTTTAGATCCCAGAAGCCAATAATACAGTTGGAAAGTCGCCAGTAAAGCTACATTTCAACAGTGTTCTTTCCACTTTATTTTACATAAAATAACATTATGTATTTTGTAGGTTAAGTTTACTATGAGGGTATAAGATAAATTATTTCAGGAAATATACATGCCAGAAGATAAGAGTCTATCAAATAGATTACTCATAAGATGGAATGCAAATTATTCAGAACAAAATCCTCAGTAGCTGCTTCTTCAAAGAAGTAAACCTTTCAAGTTAAGGACTCATGTGATTATTATTATTTTTTCTTTAAATGTGGTTAAAGTTTATTATGTTAGCCCCTTTTTATGTGTCCTTGTGTGTGTCCTATACAAACACACATAGGGCAACTTGTAACCCTTACATTTTTTTGAATACGTCTAACACAGGAGTGTGGGTTTATGTGCATGAAGCATCATATATGCAGAATGTTGGTAGTGCTGAAGTCTAAAAGTGACACTAACATCTAGTGAAGTTACATGGGATCTCCCCATAATTTTCTTTCCCTGAAAGTGGTCCTGGAGGGGGGGGGGTTTGGATAAGGACAGATGAGGGATGGTCTCATTACTATGGCCTGAATCCATATTACCCACCTCAAAAAAGCTACTATTAGCTGCAGAATGTAAAATATATAGGCATGAAGGATACCTTTATGCATTCTCCCTTTGCTGCTAATAGGGACTCAGGGAGAAGGGGCACTGATTTTAACTGGGGCTACAGTGTGGAAGACAGGGTTAGCTCTCCCCCCCTCCCCCACAGCTGCTTTTAGAAGAAAAAACTTCCATGAGGAGGTCCAAGCATGGATATCCGATGTAACACCTACTTTGAACCTATGCTAGGAGACATGTCCTAATTCCAGGTGTATGATAATCATGACTGGAGAAGATTCAGGTAGGCAGCCGTGTTGGTCTAACACAGTTGAAATAAATTAAAAAATTGTTCAGTAGCACCTTAGAGACCAACTGTCATGGTATTGCCAGAGAATGAAGGGGAGGAGCAGAGACAGGCAGAAGGGGGTCAGGAAGTGGCAATTGAGGAAAGAGGGGAAAGCCAGGAGGCGGAACGGCTCACAGATGCTGAACCAGAGCCTCAACAGGAAGTTCTGGCACAGACAGTGAAATAACGCCTATTCCGTCTCCAAAGAAAGAAGAGTGTTAAAGAGGAGGGGGCAGAGGCATCACGTGAAACTTCCCCGCCTTTTCTGTTGGAGAAGGGGCTGGCATAAGTCACTCCCAGAATCTGAGCCGGAGGATTCAGATGCATGATTGTAATGCGCTGCTTGTACTTATGTAAAATAAAGACTGTATATATGTATCTCTGAGTGAGCAGAGGCATTTCTTGCGAAGAGCATTCACAAGCCATCACACCAACTAACTTTGTTCTGGGTATAAGCTTTCATGTGCATACACACTTCTTCAGAAATGACTGGACAAGGCATTCTGCAAATGTCAGAAGCTGTTGCTCCTCATGCATTATAGAGTTCAGGTCGGATGCTGGCATCAAGGCCTGGTTCTAATTAAGCCTTGTGAACATGTGCAAATAAAATGTGAACACACTTTTAAAAATGATTAATAACAAAAAGTAAATTGAACGTGCATGATTCACTTCACGTCTGAATGCAAAACACTTCTGTGTAACATGTACCTGAGTTAATGTGAGTCATATAAAAGTGTGAACAGAACAATGGATTTGACTAAATCGAGATCAAAATTGCTTTGTTCCTTGGCCAGAGTCATGCATATTACATTAAAAAGTGCTTTCTCCCTACAGCCATTTAACTGAATTCCATTTGTGAAAATGAAAACTCAATGACAACAGCCATAAAGATGTTCTTACCAGCATGCAGGTAAGCTAGGTCAGGGTTCTCAATATCAGGATGCAATTCTTTCAGGTGGTTGCGAAATTCTACAGGGATATTGGTGCCATATTCACACTTGGGACAGTTGTACATCTTTACTCCTTCATGTTTGCCTGTATGCAGGATATGCTTGCGGATATTTTCAGCACAGTTAGACCTGCAGGAAATGCAGGAAAATTATAATGAAGTTATATTATACATGCATATTCACTGAATTGAAATATTGCTGTAAAACAGTTGGCTCCCCACAGTTATGCTTGTGAGCAACGTTCAGATATACAACTTATAATGACACCCACCATGAGGGCTAGTTTTAGTATAATTTTAAAAAGTTAGTTTGAAATCATTTTTAAAAATAATACTCCCCCTTTCCTTTAAAAAAAAACACCTTAGAAATAATCACATCTAGTAAGGATGAAAGGTAGTATACAAATGTAATTAATAATAATGATATGAAGGAGGAGGAGGATTGATCCTAAAACTTGCTGGTCCGTTTTTGGGGATATATACTGCCATGTATATATGTATATATGGGAATATTTACTGCCATGTTGTACAGATAATGCTGGTATCAGGCACATATAAAAATACACACATTAGAATCAAAGTATACATACATTAAGCTTAAAATAAAGTTTGAAGCCTTCATTATTATTTTCATTATTTCTTATAAATTATAAGCATAAATAAAGGCATGGTCCTGCCTTGTAAGCATGGAGGAGAGGGTATGCAACAGCCAAGACGGGACCTGAAAACATGCAGTGGGAATTATAGAGAACTGTTAGGACAATGAAAAGAGTTGCAAAAGTTGGTTATCTTTGTCAAAGAACTAGCATGGTCACAACGCTATCATGTTGACAGGCTGAACTTTTGTCGGATACACTGGTAACAGAACAGTGTCTCTTCCCCCTGCCCCATTGCATCTGGGGCAGCAGGCTAGCTTAGGGGATGCAGGGTAGGCTGCATGGGAACTCTACCCTCCAACATTTTGCTGTTTGCATGTGTGAGCAGGCAGAATAATGAATGCCTTGAGTTCTCCTTCCACTGAATCAGATGGAGAAGCCATTGGGAATGGAAGAGCCATTGGGAATGTGAACATCGCAGTCCTGAATGTGCAAAGAACGTATTACAAGCCAGCTCCCCCCCCCCCTTGCTCTAAACATTTTCAGTGAAAAAACAAACTTGGAAATGAATAAATGAATTAACTTTTTTTAAAAAAATAATACAAAAACGTAACAAGGAAAAGAGAGGTAGAAGGAACACAAATCTACCAAGAAAACAAGATAGGATTGAGTGCACACCTGGCTTTCCCGGCTTTAAGAGGATTCTGGACATTTTAAATAAGTATTTGCTAAAATGACAGAGCCTCTAAAATATCTACAAGAGGTAGGTCAATTAAAAGCAGGAGTTCAATGCTATCTCCTATGAGGTGATCACATAAAGTTGATATCTGCCTTATGGTGCTGTCTAAGCTCACCTTCTGTCATGGACATCTGCTATATAATAACACACTACTCAAATATCAGAGAAGAGACCTATAATCTTTATTACAATTAAGAGGAACTCCTGGGCCTCAGCTCTCTCAAGCACTTGTGTGACTAGCCACTGCTATAGGGCGTGCCTTATAACAACAGTTTTCTAATGGGCACTTTAGCAAAAAGAAAGAAAATGGATTCATAAGAATTGTTTCTAGAACTGTACTTTAATAGATAATTTATTAAAGCAGCATAAATGAATGTGTTACAAAATCCACAGACATATATGCATATATTAGTCTCACTGTTCCTGAAAGTTTTATCCAAAAGCTACGTTTAGCCTAACATGGTAGAAGTCCACTACTGTATTTTGAAACTTCCTTAGTTATTTCTTCTTCTTCTTCTTCTTCTTCTTCTTCTTCTTCTTCTTCTTCTTCTTCTTCTTCTTCTTTAACAGCCTGAGCTTATTAACTATTATTCTGTGATAGTGGCTTTTTGGATTGAGGTTAATGGGCCCATGTTGTTCAATGTCTTTATAAATGACTTGGATGAAGGAATTTGCAGATGATATGAAGCTGGGAGAGGTAGCCAAATGCTGCAGAAGACAGGATTGGGATTCAAGATGACCTTAACAGATTGGAGAACTGGACCCAAAGTAACAAAATGAATTTCTATAGGAACAAATGTAAGGTTCTACACTTAGACAGGAAGAACTAGCTGCACAAATGTAAGGCGGGGGGGGGGGGGACTAGCTTGCCAGTAATACATGTAAAAAGGGGTCTTAGTAGACCACAAGGTGAACATGGGGCAGCAGTGTGATGCTGCGCGGGGGGGAGGGGGGAGATAATGCTATCCTATGCTGCATCAATAGAAGTATAGTTTCCAGATCAAGAGAAGTAATACTCCTGGATAAGAGGAGACAGAGGCGATATACAGCCATCTACAAATACATAAAAGGCTGTCACATGGAAGATGGAGCAAGTTTGTTTTTTTCTGTGCTGAACAGCAGAACCCAAAACAATGGCTTTTCATGTTACCAGAAAGGAGATTCCAACTAAATACCAGGAATAACTTTCTGGTGGAAAGAGCTATTCGCAAGTGGCATGGACGCCCTGGGAAGGTGGTAGACTCTCCTTCCTTGGAGGTTTTTAAGTAGATGTTGGATGACCATCTGTCAATGGTGCTTTAGTTGAGATTCCTCAGGGTCCCTTCCAACTCTATGATTCTATGATCAACTAAGGCAGCAGAACTAGTCATTTTAAGACGTGGAAGAAAAGAATCCAGAAAGCTAGATCTCTGTGGATAGCAGAGTTCATTGTTTTTTTTTCTATACTGCTTAATATTATCTATCTATCTATCTATCTATCTATCTATCTATCTATCTATCTATGTGGTGTACAAAAAAACAGAAGCAACAACAGATAACAAAACAAATATGACAAAAATACAGAGTTACATATAAAGATGTTTCCTTAATAGTTATATCAGTATAAATTCAGCTTCTTTCTGACACACCGTCCATCTCAGCTTCCAGGTTCTCACCAAGGATCCAGCAAACTCTCAGCTCATCCACAAAAGTCTAACAACCAGAAGAGTTCATGGAAACATCAAGAATAACCCGTCTCTCACTGTAGACTTGTTTTTGATGGGCAGGCCCATACCTGTGCTCCATTAAGCTGCACTCTCCACACCCAGTTCCAGGTGCAGCAGGTTCATTGAGTTCCCCAAGGGGTCCAGGGGGGAAAGCCCCCCTCCCCTTCACTCACAACTCTTTCTCCACCATTTATCCTCTTCTCCTCCAGCTGCTTTTCTTATTGCTGTTAACTTCTTAGCTCAATGTCCCTCTGTCTAGGGCATAGGAGGAGAATAGGGCTGACTGAAAAATATATTATGCATTGTGTGTTGTTTATATTCATGTGCATCTCTGTATGTTTTTCAAATTGAATCTCAGATCAAATGAGACCCTGCTATCTCCTGGGAGGAAGTTGTCACAATGGATCCTGTGCCCTGCCATTCCAGAAGGAGTGACTTCTCCATTGTCCAGAAAGAAACCAGTAAGAAAAAAAAAAGCAATAAGAGATATCAGTAAGATCTCATAGCACTGGAGAACCAGCACCCAAAGGACCACAATAACAATGTGAAATACTATCACTGGGATTCATGTTGGGCAACTAAACAGAAGTGATAACCTCCTGTTTTATTCATGCTTTCCCAGAGAGAATTACCAGTATCTTTGCAAAGCCAGAGGAAGACACACACAGGAAGGTTACCAAGGTCAAGCTTCAAGATTTGTAGACAGCCTTAATATAAGCTTGCATTACAAATGCCATGCAATCAAATATAGCTGCACAAACTCAGGTTGCAGAATCAATGACAACAGCAGGCCAAGACACACACACACACAAATAAAAACCGCTCCACAAATGTTGATATTCATGTATTTTAACTCTTCCTGACACCCCAATGTTTCATATAGAAAATAATCAAAACCTGCTTGGAATTAATACTGACAGTACTGGAGTAATGCTAGTGCTTTGTGGTAACAATGCTTTCAGCTTTTCCGCATTTGTAGCTTTGCAAGGTTTTTTTATGATCTATTTGTTATGACATACAGTATGTGTGACAGATGTCCAATGCTGGCTGCTATAAAGTAGCAGAGGCCTGTAGGGCAGGAGCTAGAACCTGCGCATCAGCACTGAAATGCTTGAGAAAACTGATAAGTTATTGCTCTTGTCCCAGTATCCCTTCAGCAAAAGTTGTATGTCCAAATGGCAGCTCCGACCACACACACACATTCACAGTCACTCTTCTAGCACACACCAGTTTCCGAAGTGTAAAATAAAAGAATGCACAAAGCAACTCCTGTAAATACGAATGTTTAAGTGGGTAGCTGTTCTAAAGCAGCATTCACTCCTTTGCACACAAGAAAATAAATGCTAAGAAATCAGCTAAAGGAAGAGTTGCAGTGATGTATTCTTCACCATCCAAAAATAAGATGGAAACAAAAAACATTGGGTGCTTTGTATACATGAGGCTGCAAGCCACTTTGACTGCTGAAGAAAGCTCAGCTACTCTTCCACTGTATTTTGAAAGATTCGGCACAAACAGGGCTTTTTTTTCCACCCAGAAGTCACTGGAACTCAGTTCCGGCACCTCTCAAGTAGGCGCCATTGTAATTCTAAAAAAACAAGGGAGGAGTTACTGGTGAGCTTCAGCACCTCTTTTTGTAGAAAAATAGCACTGGGCACAAGGAATACCAAATGGCAACAGATACCTAGGTCAAGAGTGGCACAAACAGAGAATTCAGATGTTAGATTTAGAATAAATCCACACGTTATTAGTAGGTTTTCCACATTTTATTAACAAAAAACCTTACCTAGAACCAGAGCCCTCTTCTCTGAATTGACAGATACCACATAATAGTATCTGCTTTTTGTAGAAGCATACAGCAGCATATGATGCAGAAATTGGGCCATTAACTATGTCAGCAGGAAAGCTATATTCTTAAAAGCAACAACTGGTTGCATTTTATGTACAGTTTCATACTGGGGTAATATAGTTCAAATAATACACAGTCCAATTAATCTGTTTTTGCTTAACTATATCAATTGGAAAATTAACTCCGTACAGTGGTACCTTGGGTTACATATGCTTCAGGTTACATACGCTTCAGGTTACAGACTCCGCTAACCCAGAAATAGTGCTTCAGGTTAAGAACTTTGCTTCAGGATAAAAACAGAAATCGTGCTCCGGCGGCGCGGCAGCAGCAGGAGGTCCTGCTAAAGTGGTGCTTCAGGTTAAGAACAGTTTCAGGTTAAGAACGGACCTCTGGAATGAATTAAGTACTTAACTCGAGGTACCACTGTATAGCCAAAAGTCTAAATACCCAAACATCGCTCAGTGCCCCCATAATGCTCTTTGTTCTGCAACCACATTTACTAACATTCTGTCATCTCTTATGAACCACAAGCTGAGACCAAGAGGAACAGAACAGAACAATGTAAACTTTGAAAATTTACACAAGTCTGAACTCAGTTTCAACTAGAACTTGGAGGAGGGGAACCTTTTAGGGGATAATGTAAAAATGTATCAGAAAATGAATTGTATTCTATACAAAGGTATCTGTTTTAAAATGTTCAAGAATATGCCATAATTTTGACATTTAAGTGGTCTCATCAATCTCAGTGGAATTATACAGCTGCTTGAAATGAAATTGAAAAATGATGTGAAATTTACACAGTAGTCATGGGATTGCCCCTTTTGCTCAAAAATGGGTTGGACAGGGGATGGGGAGGACTTTAGCAATCCATTTATTACATTTTGCCTCCTACCAAATATTATTATACTCTCCATATGTGTGTGTGTAATACACATACATATATTCCAAATAAATAGCAGTAATAAAAGCAGTCAAGATACAGTGATAGAGAATTTACAATTCTTTGTACGTCCACAGAAATGCAGAAAATATGCTCACAAATGTAAATGTACAGATGGAGTTTATGAAAGCTCATAGATTCTGCTTGCTGTAATGAGATGAAAAGAGACTCTGAACTTTGCTGGAGTCAGAAATGATAGCAACACACCCTGAAGGCTGCCTGTCAATCCTATATGCAGATGGTACTTCTTCCAACTGGCCCTTTGTGTCAGTTCCTTCAGCCACTCTTGTAGCAGACATAGCTCCCTAGAGGGAAAATCCTGTTGATCTACTGCCTGGTTGAGTGTCCAAAGCAGTACTGTCTCTATCACCTCTACTCTAAATGATTATTTCCTTTAGCTATTGTACTGCCTTCACCATCTTGTATAGCCAGAGACAGAAAACAAGTCTCCCTCTCTGTCTCTTTCATTTCATTTCACCTGCTCAGATTCAATTCCTGAATGCAAAATTTAGTTCGTCCGAGATGGTAACACAAATCCTATATTTATTATGAGATGTTCATTGTGTGAATTCTACATAAAGTTTTTAAAAATAAAACCAAACCAAATCATATTGTTTCTGCTTTTCACAAATGTGACTTATTTGTGGATTGCAAAACTTGTATCATGCTTGGTTGCCTCACATCATCACTGTAAGAAATACTATTGATCTTTTTAAAATCCAAGAATAAAGTTTTCTGCACAAAGTCTGTGCTTCTCTTTGTCATGGCACTTTCAGGCCAAGAATGTCCAGAGTGAGGATTTAACTCTTTATTGTCAAAAGTATACTTACAAGTTAGGAAAGGGTATGTCCCTTGATCCTATGTCTCTCAGCTACCCCTAGGTGTGCACCCGATGAGGCAGTTGCCGCAACAGAGAGGCCTTGTCCCCTCAGCGTATGTATTTCCCTCATCAGAGCTGTGTGAAAACAGGCAAAGACTATGCCTGCATGTTACCTGTTTCTGCCCCTCCTCTTTTAATCCTCTTCTGGTCCTGAGAGACAGTGGAGCAGGAGAGGTGGGGGCAGCAGCAGAAGGAGGTGTAGAAGTCCTTGACTACACTAGTCTGACCTATCTCCCCCTTCTTCTACACCCATTCTTCATTCTCCAATCCTGCAGATTCTCCTGCCTTTGACTCTTATCTCCTGGCTGTTACAGGCTCTGCCTGATCACTGATCCCTTCAGTTTCCAACCCCGCTTCTCCTCAGCATCCAGCTGGTTCCCGATACTGTTTGAGCTTTCTAAATTGTTCTGGGGTGGGGGTGGGGGGAACCTACCACCAAAACTTACTGGAATGTAACAAATCTCTTTTTCACATAATTGTCATACTTGCTTGCATGCAAAGGCACATTCTTAAATATGGTACTGCAGAGGCTCCAAAGATGAATTAATGGCTATCTTGTAAGCTAAGGGCAGCATAACCAGGCCACATTCTGGCCTAGCCATTAAGTAGTCTGAGTCAGAAAGCTCCCTTTGTTTTCTGCATCAGGAACAAGATGGCTCCTCGGTGTTAAAAGCATATAAACGTACACTGGAAATTAGGCATGTTGTGTTAAACACCCTCTGTAAGAGTCTGATGCTTTTATACAGTCACTTCTAAAACTGTAACACCACATGTAAATTATGGCCTGATGCATCAGCTGGAGAAGCTATGAAACAAATGTGGTTGGATCAAGAGAGTGTAAATTTGCATCATTTAATTTCTTTGATGCCTAGACTGGAGGAAGCATGCACAAGTAGAGCAAACAAAATGTTTCTAGGCTAAAACTTCTTAAGTTTTAAATAATTTATTTCTTTGCTTGTTTACTTCTCACATATACTGCCCTTTATTTAAAGAACTCAAGATGGTGTACACAGTCCCCACAACCTCATTGTATCCTAAAAACAACCCTTTCCGGTAGCTTAGGCGGAAAGTGACTGTCTTGAGGTCACCAAGGCTGGATTTACACTGACCTGTTTAACATTATTAGAACGATATTAGTTATATCATTCTAAAACGTCACAGGGCATACTTGCAAAATAAAACATTTCTTACCTTCATCAAAATGCTGTCTCCCTACAGCTGGTAGCTGGGTGCTCTGTAGTGCTTTCTGGTGTCACATTTAAATAATGTTAAAAGCAGGATGTTATGTGGCCATATGGTTATCAAAACCATTCCTTAGCCCTTCCTTAACGTAAAAAACTATGAGTGTAGATCTTCCCCAAGTGAGCTCCATGCCTCAGTGGGACTGACTGGGCCAAGCCAGTATTCTTCTGATTAAATGGCAGTTCTTTTTGCAGGTGCTGCTAAGTGGGTGGGGCCAATGAGGCCAGAATACACTGACAAATTTATTCCAGCTGTGGGTCCTTCAAGCTAACAGGGAGGGCTGGGGAATGAAGCTTAACTGTGGGCAAAAGAAAAAGAAGAAGGGAATATTTTCTTTCTAATACTGGGAAACAGCAGCATTGGATAATTGTAAATAACAAGCATTTATTTCTGTATAGAAAAATATTTATAGACCGTCCCTCATATAAAACACCAAGGTAGAGTACAATAAAATATGCAAGTACAATAAAACATAAAGTGTCATAAATACAATAACAAATAAATAAATGACTAGCTCAAGTTGAAAAACTTTAAACAACGGCATAGCCCTGTCGACATAAAAAGCAGAAGAAAGGATGGCTGCTGAATTGGCTGGAGAAGTATAGCACAGCATGGGACCAGCAACGTTAATGCCCAACTTCTAGTTGAAGCCAGCTGGGCTTCTGAAAAAATAGGGAATAACTAACATTGCTTCTCCAGATGATCTCAGTGATTGCATTGGCATATAAGGGTTCAGGCATATGGCAATGTTAGTCAAGTTAATGAAATATCATTTCTAATATTTCCATGCTGCTCTATGGGGGGGGGGGAATAGCTATACCATTGTTCCCCTCCGAAATCCCATTTTTTGCAAGTAACCTCTCTTGGCTTTAACTCAGACCCAGACAGGCTCACATGTTACTGGCACCACCAGCGATAGTTGTGCTTTGCAGCTTTCTACTTAGGGATGCTTACATGTTCTACTAGTCCAAAAACTATTCTATCACTTATGGGAAAAGAGAGAGAGGGAGAGGGAAGCAAAGAGAGAGAGAGAGAGAACAAGTACACACGAACGCTAATAGGACAGAGGCACTGAATGATAAGAGACAGGAACCACTGAATTTATTTAATAATCCCTGTCCGTTTCACAAAAATGGCCTGTGTAATCTTTTTAAAAATAATAACTGGGTTCATTTCAGAGCCTGCACAATGCTTCTCTTTGTCCCTTGTAAGTCTCTCAAATGTCTTATTTTAAAGGAATATATAGTACTCCCGGAAGACATTTTCCCATTTCTATTCTCTTCAACTCCTGTGAGCCCTTGTTCTGTGTGATAAGGCAATCTCCTTCGGGATCTGAGCTGTGTAGTTTCGCACCACGAGTGACAAGGACTCGACTTGAATAACTGCTGTGCGCAGGTTGTAATTATGTCAGCTGGAGTGTTGAACAAGGGGACTGATTAATGTGAGCCCCAGCCCAGGCATAGTCCCTATCAAAACCTCCGTGCAGGCCAAGCAAGTGGGGATGGGTTAAAGCAGAAAGACAAAACATGCTGCATTGTCCATGATAGATGAATTGCTCCAACAGTCTTCAGGCAGATGTTCCAGGACAGTATAATATACAATTACTCTGCCTTATCACCTTCCAAGGGACAATAAAGCTTCCTCCTTCTATAGCTCATGTGAGTGAAGGCAAAATTAGTTTTACTTTTACAACACTGACTCACTTATCATGTTGCCTTGATTGTGCTTTTACAGCTAAAGAAAACATATATTCCGCTTTTAAACTAAAATAAGATCCCTTTAATAAAAACCAGAGAACTCTTTTGAAACTATTTTGCATCACAGCAAAGGAATTTGTGAAGCCTTGAGTTAAGTCATGAGGAACTAAAAGATATACAGCTATCATTAAAGGGACAGGCCTGTGAAGCATGTTTAATGCTACATCACATACAGCAAATCGTATGCCTTTGCTCTACAATAATTACCACCCAACACTACTAGGAATCACAAAACCCTTTCCTTCCTGCTAACCTCCCTCACTGCCAGGGTGTTAAGGGTAACTATCTGTATAAAGTGGTTTTGAGGTTGCACTTTTAAGAATTATGAAAGTAGGGAAAATACATCAAAAGGTACAAAAAAACATATTTGTATATTAATAGTTAATTTTTTATATATAAAAAAACCCTCACTGATGCTAATTGAAATATGCTATCCAGAAAGGGGGAGGGGGGAAGAATGCAGTCAAGAAAAAGGTATTATTACAAGAATAAATAGAAAAACAAGTCTCAAACATAAGGCTCAGGGATGCCAGATATGACCACAGCACCTTGACCATTTAATTTATCTCCACGGCAAGGAAATGATGCCCCTGGTGGGGAAATGAGGCTGATTTACCAATGGTTGGTACTGCCTCCTTCATAAAAAATTACAAAGTAGTTGTCAAGAAATATAAAAAGAGCTGCTACATTGGCAACCAAGTGAAAGCAAGTGGTATGAAGCGGTTATTTCCTTTGGTGAGTGAAAATGATTCTTGAATAAAAGGGATGTTTAGGCTGACAGAACTGAAGGAGGGAGTTATTTTGGCATGTGAAATGGTTTTTAGGGGGTTATTAAGATGGCAGGGTGTTTGCAAACTACAGGTGGGTGCTCATGCCTGGCAGAGAGGGCTTATGCAAGTATTTTGGAAGGCAAGGTGGAGGAGTGCACACCGGGATTGGAAGGCAAGCTAACCACCAAACCTTCTACTGGGCTCTGCCCCATCAAGACTGGTGCATTTTTTGTAATTTGGCTTAACATGATTGTAATTTCTATTTTAATTCCTGATCTCTTATCTTACTGTCAGTAGGCCTAGGAATGTTGTGTGCTAAAAAGTAAGAGGCTGCCACAGCTGAGCAATAAGGACCTGGAGTCCTTACCGGTGGGCCTTGCAAGGAAGTGGAGGAAGCAGGTGGGCTGCCAGCTTAGCACATTGCAGGTGTGTGCCATAATGTGAGCAGCCCCCCACACTGGCAAGTACTGGGCAGTCAGTAATCATGCACTTGCATGGTGTTGATAGAGCCTCATGCCTCACGACAGACACTAGTTTGCTGTCTTCCCCAAACAGATAGACACACACACACACAATCACTAGCCTTTTACTTCCCAGTGCACCACAGCCTTGGCTACTCCTGGCAGTAGGAAGATTCACATCTCTTCCCAAAAAATTGTTTATGAGAATACTGCTAGGAGAGAGGCTTCTCCACTCCTGTCCATGTTGCCTTTGAATAGGGAGACAGCAGTGAGGCTTTTAAAGAAGTTATAGGAAATGTTAGAAGAACAGAACTCTGAGGCATTTCCTCATTAACTTGACCCTTTATGAAGGAAAAATATGTGTAAATAAAGGCTGCTGAGTCTGAACAGTGCCATCATAAGGCAGAGACCACTGAATGGACCTACAGAAGTGACCAGCAATGTTCATCTGTGTTTATGACAATGTAGCCCTTAACCCAGGGGTTGCTAACATGGTGCCCTCAATATGTTATAGACCCGCAACTCCCATCACCCCCGACTTTTATTCCTGCTGACTGCAGAGGATTGGAGTTGTTGTCCAACAACTTCTGGAGGCCTTCCCCTGCCTTAACATATTATAAATGGAAACCCTCCAGCTCCTAGCAGCCTAACAGAGCTCTGGATAGACAACATGGGAGTAATCTTGCTGATGCGCTGGCAGACTGGCTAGCTAGTGGATAGAGACACAGAACCACTTCAGATGTTGGAACTGCCGTGACACTATGGCAGCACTTCATGGGAAAAGCTAAAATCTCAGCTGGCATATCCAGAAATACAAGCACAGCTTTCTTGTGGTGATTTGAGAGAGCATGGCAATTCATTTCTGAAGTTGTCTTATGCATTAATATTGCTGCTTGTATTTGTGGATTGCTCTAGATCATATGCTACTCACTCCATGCAGCCATAGAAGAGATTTGAACATCCAAATTAGCCCACCAAATCCATTGTTATTTGCCCCTATGTTGGGCTCCTGATTTATTTGCTTCTAGTTCTGGAAAAAACTAGGTACATGTACTGGCTTCCTCTGACTAATTAATAACCACTGGCAGGCAACTGTGAGCAAGGATTTCCCTCGTTGCCATAGGTATTTCTGAGAAAGGCTCACTTCTTCTGACCATACTTGTTTCTTGCTGTCTTAACATTCATCACTTTCCGACCACCACCCCAAATTCAAATTTTAAAAGGCAAAGTCAGTGCTTTCATTAGAAGGGTACATCAGGGAGCATTCAGCTTCTAAAGCAGTCAGAAACATAAACTGCAATTTAAAACACCTTTAAAGCTCATTCTCAAAATGGCACAACTGAGTAACAACTGCGTGTCTATGATGCAATAAAACAACTCTCCAGAAAGGCCCCAAGTCAGCAGCCCTGCCCTGTCACTGCAAAAATTTAATAATTAGCCTGAAGGGGGTTGAAAGGATGGGTGTGCATGCAAGGGATGTAAATGTATAAATACCTTATTTTAAGAGGTTCTTGGTGGTATCATAAAGTGTGATTTTCAAATAGTTTATGATGTCATCTAAAATGCTCTGATATATTTATAGGCACATAACACAAAGAGAAGTTTTATAGCAATATAAACTGCAGAGCTTTCTGGACATGTATCTTAATAGCAATATCACTGCTGAACAAAATATAAAAAGATAGTACAGTTGTAGAATGCAGGCTGTTCCACTCAGCCAGGAAGGGGGGGGGGAGGAGCAAGACTAAGGGCTAGACTTTGAACTTGATAATCTGCCTTGAGAAAGGAAGAAGGAAAATATACAACTGGGGGACAAATTGTGTCTGGTGAGTCACAGATCATCTTCTGGTACTTCCTTGCACCACAGCGAAGTAACCTGCTTTTGGGTATAATAGCAAAAATCACTTCCTCTGTGGATTCCTGCTCAGCTTCAGGAATCGTAGCTTCATATTCTGTCCCTATGCTCATGGCAGAGAAAGCCTACTGCAGAGAATCAGCATTAGCTGCTGGGAAGAAAAGCTGCTTCACAGCAACAATGACAAGACAGAGGCTAGTAGCTAGGGAGGAGGATGCCTAGAGTTGGCTACTTCTAAAAGTAGGTTAACTATCATTAAATATACCCTCTCTCTTTATATTGCTTGCAAAGACTCCCTGTCCCTCTCGGCATCAACCCCAAGCTTAAAATTTCTTTTGAAACTCACTGCCTCTCTGACCTAACTATGCATAAAAACAGCAATATTCCAAGTGGAAACTTAGATGGTGCACATGCAACCATACTTGGCACACTGACCATCTGTAATTGTTTGCAATCAAGAACCCAGGGAAGCAACAGGGTGGAAAAAATGCTTCTCATCTCTTTGGCCAGGATGTAGTAGATGACCAGTACTCACAATGTTAGACTTAGTCTTACCTGGACCAATTTTTATCTCTACCTAATTATACTGTCTCCCTTGTCTTATTGATTCTTTCAGTTCACACAAGCCCATTTGCTATACACCCTTTTTTCTTGCAGAGTCACTGTTAATGTACTGCCTATTGAGCATTGGTCTGGCACCCTCAGCTCCAGGCACTTTCTCTTTTCTAGCTCTGAGCTGGCTGGATGCTTGACTTACTCATCTAGCATTCAGGTTAGAAGAGAAAATGCATTCACTGTAAATGAAGTCTCAGTGCTTTATTTGGGTTTGGCCAAGCAAAAAAATGGTTCATATTCTCACTCAAAATAAAGGCGAGCAAAGATTGCACTAACTGCATTTACATGCATTCAGCCCTACCTGTGGAGTGATGTGTCTGTCATTCATTTATGTTGCCAACTCCTAGGGGCCAAGATCTCTTGGGCCGCCCCCAAAAATATTTGAGGGGCTGGGCTATTCAAATGGTATGCATGCACCGTGTCTTATGATTATGCAAGGTGGGGCTTACCTCTCCCCAATATTTCATTCAAGTTGGCACCCCTGCTGCCATGTATGACTGCTCCTCCACTATGCAAGGAGGTCCTTTAGCTGGCTGAGCATGTGAGCTATCCTACATCTATCCATGCCCAAAGGCTGCTCCATACTTTGGTAGCATCTTTTCCTTTGGTAGCATCTTTTGAAAGCAGTGTAGAGTTGCTGTTGCCTTGTTTGGTGGTGAGGGCCTGAGAAACTAGAAATTAATTTAATACATTATATGTTTTAATTTGTTTTCACAATGCAATCCTATACATATTTCCTCAGAAGTAAGTTCCACTGTTTGATGGGACTTACTCCTTAGTAAGTGGGTTTTTTTTTCAGTTTGCAACCTGAAACATATTATCTGAGCCTTTGGGATATCAACCCTAAGTTCAAAGTAGTTTTCATTTTAAGAAGGTTTTTTCTGCTATTACATTTATAAACACTGTTATATTCCCCTTTGCCTTTGGGTTAAAGCAAGATGGAAAATGTAAAGATATATACACACAAGCATAAATAAGTCATCTTATAACCACAATTCAGTCATATACTATTTAATTGTTAGCTCTTAATCCATCATTGCTAAATTTGTAGTTGCAATCTCCTAAACTTCATTTAGCAACATTACATGATAGTTTAGTAGTAAAATTTGTGTTTCATTAAAACGAGGGACTCCTTAAAATGAATTTTAAGCATAGAGGTTATCCAGAAAATAACTAAATCAAATGTTCTTAGGGAACATTTTAAATTATAAAGAAAACTTGAGGTGAGCAAAATGTGAAACAGACCACTTCAATTTCACAATTCATACATTTAAAAGGTGCCCATGCAGTAGTTTTCAAGGATAATCAAGTTATTCTGTCTCCAGGATAACCAGGCCTGTCCAACAGTACTTTTAACTATGATTTTAGCACCTCATATAGTTTTAGCAACATTTGAGGCACAATTCTGTGTGGGCAGTAACAGACCTAATTTCCCTCTCTTCGTTTTTCATTTTATTTATTTAAAAGATTCATATAGTGTATTTCAGTAAAACTTCTTGAGCACAAGGACAAAAACAAGAGGTGTTTTGTTTTTTGTTTTCTAAAAATACAATGCAATAATATTGCAATACATCTACATCTAGTTCTAAAGAACCCCAGTACCCTACCTGAGGAGTGAATTCCACTGAGAAAGTTCCCTTTTCTGGTCACCAGAAGCATCTGAAGGAGATCTTTCAACAATGACTTTAATACACAGGCTGGTTTGTATAGGAGCAAGTGTTTCTTCAGGTACCAGTGCCCTAAGCTATACAGTGCTTTAAAGGTAAGCACTAGCACTTTGAACCACATTCAGAAATGGATTGTGAGTCAGTGAAGTTCTTTCAACACTGGTGAAACATCTTCCCAACTAATCCCTGTCAGCAACCTGGCAGCTGTCTTCCCCCGTCATGTGCAGATGAGGGCACATGGAAGCAAAGTAGCAGAGCGCTCAATGGGAGACCAGTGCATGCCACTTATATCCCTATCAAGCCCTTTCCTTCCAGTTGGTTACACAATGCAAGTCTCAAATTTAGGTTTCTTTACAGAGCACAGGGATGGATGAGAATATAACCATATATTAAAACTTATAACTATTCCGAATAAGGAATTGTTGGCTCTTAACAACATTAAATCAGCTTTTGTACTCACAGAGATCTACAAAAAGATCCCAAAAGTTGAATCTTAACCAAATGAAGAATTATTATCTCAGCCCAGCTAATCCCCTCATTAAATAGTTCCCAGATACACCTCTAAGTAGGCCTTTTCTATAACATGTTGAGTTGTATATAGGCAAGTTTTACTCGTGATAGACCTTTAATGTTCCTAATTTAGCCATGCCCATTAATTTCAATGGGTCTCCTCTGAGTAGGACTAAGGTTGGCTATACCCCATTCTCCTCTAGCACGACCCATTTCCATGATCAATCCCCATAGGAAGCTTTTTACCTCCTTTTAAAAAATAATTTCTCAACTCCTTTCTTCTGAAATGGGTGTAACTGATAGTAAGATCCACAGTTGCACCGCCTTTAGAGTTGGAGACAAGTGGGAAACAATAATTTCAGTCTTTTTACTACAGAAGCCTTGATCGTCAAGAATAGGAAAACAAAAGGAGAGTTTGCAATATTATCTACACAGAACTAAAGAACATACACAACAACTTCATTACATGATAATAGCTCGAATGCTTGGGGAATACTGCCAAAATAGTACTGTCAAAATATAGTTTATGTTTTTCCTTGCAAGGCTTGCATTTCTACCATAATGTATATAAAGTAATAGCTAACTACCACACCAGGGACTGTCCAAAGATATTCCTTGTAGAATGACCATCCCCAAAGATAGCCTTGGTCCTTTCATAATGGGAATTGAGACCAAAGAGGCATAACCTAAAAAAACATGTTTATTTTGATTCTTATGTAGAAAGAAGGCCACTTTGTTTTCAAAAATGGTTACACTAATTGATCTGAGTGCTTGTTTACTTTTTAATTATGTCACAAACCAAATGTATATTAGTTAGCATCTTGTATACACAGAAATAAACATCTGCTTAATGATCCAGCAATACTAGATAAATATACACTAACTTAGTATAATTTCAGGATGTTGTTGTACATCCTGAACATGGGGGGGTTGAATGGGGTTAACATGAATGGGGTTAACATGAAAAAGTTGCTTGCTTCTCTTTAAGCCTACACTCATACTAATACACAATAAATCCCAAAGGAAAACTGTTGCATGTTGAGATGAATTATGAAGCAAACAGCTTTTTTGACCTGATAATAAGAACAATGGTAATGATGGTGGTTTGTGGCAGAAGAAATGAAGCTGAAGGGATGAAACATGAAACATAAGCAAGATAAACAGGAAACAATAGCTGTAGCTTCTCTTTTCATTGTAGAACAGGAAGATCCCCAACTTAAATTTGCTAACTAGAAAGGTTTTTAATATTTTTATAACTTGGAAAATATGAATTTCAAAACAGCTAAGAGCCCAAACATCAGCTCTATTGTGTCTCTATTTTGTAGAATAAATACAACTAACTCTGTACCACCCTTTGGACAGGTATAACATCAGCAGCCACCAGTGAAATCCCTGGCCTGGCCTGGCAAAGACAAAGATGAGATGGCCTGCTCCTTCTTTTATTACATCCCAAAAGGTATCAAGTTCACACTGGTACTACACAGTAGCAAGGGGCTGTGTTTCCCACCCCATATGCAAAGCAGAGGATGACAAAGCAGAATATATAAAGTTGTGATCTAATACCTAAAGCATAAGATTAAATTGTTAATATGCATGATCAGCAATGGAGGGTACCATCCTGCAGGTATAAAAAGAAATTAAAGTGGATATCTGATCAAGTCATATGCAGAGCAAGCACAAATGAAATCAATGGACTTAAGTCAAATCATAACTAACTTAAGCCTATTGATTTCCATCTCTGAATATGGCTTAGTTGGATATCACCCTAAATGTCTCGCAAATAGTATAGTATGGAAAGCAAGGAACAGTAAATCATAGAATGTGAGTATAGAGCTAAAACAAGTTCAGTATGAAATAACTGAACAGAAAGCTAAGGGGCATAACAATATTATTAATAATACATAATTCTTCATATCACCAGCACAATAAAAAGCTCCAGAGAGTAATTATTATTTTTAAAAAAATAAAGGATACTCATGTTGAGAAATATTTCTAGTATATCTTAGATCCCAATATACTTCCCTTTCTGCTCCTGGTATGTTATTTTATACAGAAAGTAAATACCTAGCTCTTATGGATCTACATTAAAAAGAAAGAAAGGAAGAAATGAAAAGCACCAAGCTTGCTATGAAACTGTGTACTAAATAAATGGTTCTGACATGCAGAATAACTCCTTAAAAGAAGCACAGTTCTCAGCACTGTACATACTGTTTTAAGGGATAATCATGCTTTCCAATAAGCACACATTTTTCTTTATAAGCCAGTCACCATACTGACATTTGCCTCTGGCCAAGAGAACAGGGCATGAAAGAGGAAGCTGAGCGCCTTTGAATGCTACTACCAATGTGTTTTTCCCCCCAGAAGGAGTGTTGTGCAAGCAACACAAGTGGCATGCTCTTCTTCCCCAAATGAAATGTCTTGTCAACAACTCCATGAATTCTGGGCTCCAGAATCTTATGACAGAACCCAATTCTGCTATGAGACATTATCCCCCCCAGTCCAGCAGCTGAAATATGAATCATAGTAGAGCCCCATAAAGTGTACATAACAAGTAAAAATTGGGATGCAATAATAAAACAGAAATGCAATTATTTGTACGTTAGACTGAATTTAGAGTCATGCTAAAGAGACTACGGAATATACCCTTTAAAAAAAATATCTGTAATGTACACTATTGTACTTGGGCTTTGTAAGTACTCCCCTGGAACACATTTAATATACAAATTTCATTGGAAGAGAACCTACATTACATGGTTATTTCTATTCTAGTGTTTTAACAAGTAGAAAAATCTATAGATTGGGAAATCGCTTCTTCCTAGGTTTGAAAGTTGGCATATGGGATTTGCTACAGATTAAAAAGTTGCAAAATAGATCATTGTTCCATTGTTTCCAAAAATAAGATGTGAAGTTAAAGAGTAGCTGGTGAGAACTTGTAATTAATAGATAATGACAAGAAAAACACAAGATGCGTGACAAAACTAAGCTGTCCATCTGTTAAAAAACGAGGGGTTAATTTAAAAAAAACTGGATGCAATGAGCAAGTACAAAAAATATATATCAAATATCACATTCCTTCCCAAAACCTGAAGGAAAGGTAGGGTTGAAATGCTTTAAAATTCTTTTTAAGATGGCTACTTTATTTCACATTAAAGAAATATGGGGTAGGGGGAATCTTTCTCACCAGCACTTCCCACCATAGCATTATAAAATGAGGCAAACTAAAGAGTGTGAAGAATAAAACAAGGCAATTTTTAAAAAGAGAGGGAGGGAGATGAAACACTAAATGATTCTAACAGAAAATACTAACAAGAAATGGGGCCTGCAGGGTCAGCCGTTCTATTAGGCAGAATGAGGCAGTCACCTCAGGTGGCAGATGCTGGGATGTGTAAAGGGAGCAGCAGTCCCCAGAACATTCCTCTTTATCCTCCCTGGCTGTTCCTATTTCTTAGAGATCTGAGCTGTTCATGTCAAACAGCCTATCCTACACCCTCTAAGCTAGTCAGCTGCCCTCAGGTGCAGTGGAGGATGCTGTCACTTCACCAGCACGGAAGTGTTCAAAAACCAGTCCAGTCCAGTCAGCTTCTATATGCAGACTGGAAAGCACCTTGTCCTTTGCCTCAGGCATCAAAGTGTATTGGGCTGGCCCTGGGACAGCATCCCCAGGACCTAAAGACAGACTGGAGCAGAAACCTTGTAGTCCAGGAATGGCCAGTGGGGAGGTGTGGTTTGGCAGCAGTGAGGGCAGGGTGGTTTGGGAACACCAGCAGGAGCATCAGATTGGCTCTGCTACTCTGACCTGGCTGCCACAGTGACAGCCCTCTGTACTGGCCACTCCTGTTATATTCTAGCTCATGCCTTGCAGTTTGGTAAGCGAGTTTCAAGGTGAGGGGAAAGAAAGAAAGGACATCTTTTGTCTTTGCCATTTTCCCGAAGACTTAGCTTGCTGCACTCAGAGGTTGCGGATGATGGAAAAGACCACGGTCTTAAGACCTGGAGGAGCTGTTGCCATTTAGATAGACCACATTGTACTAGATGAACAAACAGCCTGAGCTGGTATTAGGCAAATTCTGATGTTCCTAAATGCAGGAACTCCTATATCTTCACATGCTTTGAGATACCGTCTCCAACTTAAAAAAACAACAACAACATACGTGGGAATATACTTAAGACTCCGGACACCATCTGAGCATGTAAATTTGTCACCTCTTTTCCTTGTATGCCTTAGATATTTGACTTGTACACCATGGTCAGGAGATTCAGAGAAACCTGCACACCCTCTAGGGTACCACTCTGGTTGCTTTTCCATTCTGGAAGCAGACCCTTGCTTGTACTTCATGAATTGCCACTCCAAAATGTTCTCTGATCTTTGGAAGGCATTTGAGGTGTGCAGAGAAGCTTCCACCAGACACTGGGAGTGGGAGAGATCATTTTTGTGCATTGAACATTTACCTGGAGTTTTAGATGCCAGTTCTTATTTCAATTTGTATAAAAAGGTAAAGGTACCCCTGCCCGTACGGGCCAGTCGTGTCCGACTCTAGGGTTGTGCTCCCATCTCACTTAAGAGGCCGGGGGCCAGCGCTGTCCGCAGACACTTCTGGGTCACGTGGCCAGCGTGGCGAAGCTGCTCTGCCGAGCCAGCACCAGCACAGCACATGGAAACGCCGTATATCTTCCCGCTATAAAGCGGTACCTATTTATCTACTTGCACTTAGGGGTGCTTTCGAACTGCTAGGTGGGCAGGAGCTGGGACCGAAAGCAGGGAGCTCACCCCGCTGCGGGGATTCGAACCGCCGACCATGCGATCGGCAAGCCCTAGGCGCTGAGGTTTTACCCACAGCGCCACCCGCGTCCCTTTCACTTTGTATAATGTGCAGGAAATGTTACCATCAAGCCAGTCCACAGGGCTACAAATTATATTTCTGATTATATATAGGTTATTAGGAAATATTAGCCACTGATTTCAGTGGAATTATTTAAGTACACACACACACAAAGAGCTTTATTGCGGTCCACAGACCCAAAATACACAGTACAACAATAGTAAATATCAATAGTTGTTAATGTGTAATATCGGCCTTTCTAGCCAACAGAGGAGCTTTAGCCTGTATGTACTTATTTCTGATTTTTACTGCCTCCATGAAGAATTTTGCTATAGCCAGTGTAATAGTATCAAACCTATCCTCAAGGAGAACCTTGACATGAAATGAGTCAGCAATTTCAAGTTGTTTTGTTAGTATTGGATTGATTAGATGCTGTCTAACATGTTTATACAGACTACAATGCAATAAAATGTGTTCCATACATTCAACATCCTGGGAACATGGGCACAGCCTATCTTGGTATGGGACACCAGGCAATCTTCCCCTCAGCACTTCAGAAGGGAAAACATTTAATCTGTCTTATTTAAGTGATATGTGATCAGTATCAGAGCGAAAGATTCATTTCTCATATTTTTGCTTTTTCATGTACTTTGCTGGTAGGGTTCCCAACCTGGCTAGACTCTGGCTATAGGAAAATTATGTCCCCTGAGCATAAAGTGCAACATTCTTCCTAGAGATGGATAGTCTTACAATACTTTGTAAATTAAATGAAATGTTATCCAACCTGTCATCATATGTTAAATAGCTGGAGATTATTGTGACTAACAACACACACACTTCTGTACCATCAGTTTCATACAATGGCTCCCCTTGCAAGCATTAGTGCATATTTTTTGGGCTTCTGATAAAGAATTATGCAATCTCAGCACATGCTCTGCAAAACTGAGAAACAACAGGCTATACTGCATTTGCTGACGTATCAAAAGTATCTGAAAGATTATTTAGTTTGAAAAGAACACCTACATCCTAGTTTTGTTCTAATTATATTGTTGCATACACTGGAACGTATTATAAATGGGTCTTTATTTTACAAAGTTTGAGCGTATACAAAAATAAAAGGGAACCATGAACTCCCCAGGGAAGCTGTCCAAAAAGAGACAAGTGTTCTCTGCAGAGTCACTCTCCCTAACTCAGAATGCAAGTGCTGCTGAATCCACACAATGAATCCTTCTGCACTTGATGTCAGAGGCTATAATCCCTTACCAAGCATTGTTTAATTAGTTTATTATGCATAATAAATGTAAAATATTTTATTTTAGTTTACATAATTATATTAAAATGCATGCCATTTATCCATAAGCCTGTAGGATATCCTTCACATGTGACATATATTTTAGAAAGGTGCATTTATAAAATTAATGCAGTTTGCAGGTCTTGCTGTTTTAAGCTTCTTACCTATTTCTATAGAATTTTTTTGCTTCTGCTACCTTCACTCTGATAATTTACAAAGAAATACACACAAAACAAAAACAACAACAATGAGCAGATGGCAACCTGCATAACGATGCTTCTGTAGAATTAGTAGCTCTTTAAAATGAAGGCATATTCGTGACTTAAAAATAAGTCAGTGTTATGCCTGTAGTAAGGTATTGTAATGACAGAATTTAATTCTGTAGTGAAAAACACACACTGAAGAGCTGACTACTTTCACTGAAGCTAAATTCAATTCTATGGTGGCCACGAAACATCATTCAAACCTTTTTTTAAAAAAAGTATTATGAACAGTTGTAAGAAAAATGAATATTGACCCCAACAAATTACCCAGTTCATTGTCATACTTAACATGGCACAAACAGGAACAGATGACCAAGACCTTCTAACGGAATATTTAATTTTAAACAACTTTTGCCATAATTTCTTCTCCCTGCCCCCAGCTTTGACAATGAACATTTTTGGTAGATTCAAAACAACACAGGAGCATACACACCAAGGTAAGATTAACAAGAGGACAGTGGGATTAACATTTCCATTCATGTAAGAAGTAACCATGAAAGTCTATAAAGGACAAGCAGTGTTCCGATATCTCATTTGAAATATGGCAAACCCATAGCCATTCAGCCCTGTTTTCTAATTAAAAAAATGATATCCAATCCTGCCTATGAATCGTACTAAGTATTTTCTATGAATCCACAGTGGGAAACAAACCTTTCACAAATAAACCAGAATCTGAGTTGCTAAAGTAACAGGCAGGTGCTTCCATTTAAAATACTTAATGGACAAAGAGTCTGTTCAATTCTTAAGGGGACCTTCCTCTTTAGTGTCATGGCTGCAACTCAACCAAGATTTTTTTCCTCCCAAACTGCAGCTGATCTGAAAAGGCAAAGCAGATCAGGAGTCCCTCCACAGAGAATTTGAACAGACACTAGAACATCTGTGAAATAAATAGCATTAGCGCTTCAGTGTCTCACATCAAAAAGCTTCAGAACAGGGGTTCCATTACCCCCCAACACATTTTGAGAAATAAGTGCCCCCCTTATTTATCTTAATGCTGCCCTGATGATGATTTTATGCCAACATATTTATTTATCAATTTACATGAATTTATCAATTTACATTTCATTCTCACTAAGGAACCTATTACCTGTAGTCACACCAAGGACATCTGTAGGGTTTCTCTCCAGTATGAACACGTTTGTGCCGTGTCAGATGGGACTGGGTTGTGGAAGCAAAGTTACATTCATCACATTTGAACGGTTTCTCTCCTGCAAAACAGTGAAAGTTATTCATTTTTACAAGTAGAAAGGAGAAGGTTAAGCTTCTTAGTTATTAACCCACAATGCAACTGGATTAGTGGATACAAATTGCAGTTCTAAAAGAAATACTCAACATCTGAGTACAATTTTTTTATCACTTCCTTGCTATACATTATTTCCCCCCTGAGCTACCAGCTATCTCCTCACACAACATATGTATCAATTGATTTGGCCCACTGCCTCTCGTCAGTGGCTAACCCATGTATTAAATTGTTTGTGTGTACTCAGTAATCATGTGGATCATCCCCCTTAATGTGGTTTGTCTCAGTGCTGATTAAATAGGTTTTTAGCAGCAATGATGCAAGCCACATGGTAGCAGTCAATTTTTGAAGCAAGTTGGAGCATACCAATACATCTCACATAGAGAAGCTATTATGAGGAGGTATCATCAAGTGGCCTCCATATGGCAGTCACTGTATGAGACCAGGACTGAAAAATGGATTGAAAGTATCAGTTATTCCTACAAATGTGGTACTTTGATGTCCTCATCTGAGAAATATCTATATGCATTCTTCACTTGTGAATCGCTCAGCATATTTTTCACAACTCAAGACAACATAATTTTGCTACATATGTTCAACAATTCATAAGACATAAATATGTGTGAATAACCTCACACAAATGAACAGAAAGGACCCTGTGATGGAAATAATGGCAATATGTCAATCAGGAGGAGCACTATCTTGGCTCAAAATAATTCACTTATTCCTCTGGATCCAGAACACTTCTACTAGCAGTGCACAACTTCAATGGCTGCATAAAATATGCTTCCCATTACACTAAAGCAGATATGCCAAGTATATGCATGTATTAAATAACTCAATTTGCACATTTACAAATAATTTGCACATAGCCTAATATGATAATCTCTGTGGAAGACACTGGGTAGAAGTTAATAGCAGAAACAACATATGCAGCTTTCAAATTTCACTTTCCAAGTTCCGCTAAGGTATGTATTGGAGTGTGGAGGAACCAGTAACCAAAAGAGGCCAGTATGACACAGGAGGTGATATAAAGGCAACTATAATAAAAAGGTTAGTAAGCTGTATTGTTCAGACGTCCATGTGTGGGTATAAAGTGATGAGTGTTGGGTGCAGGAGAGCATAACACAAAAAACATTAACTCAAATGTTTTTCAGGGAAAGGAAAGAATGCAAATTCCAAGTAAGAGATTATAAGGAAAGGATCAGAGCAGCTAATGAAGGAATAAGCCAAAATAATAATATCTATTTTGTTAGTCATTGATATACTACTGCTAATGGCAAGCTGCAGATGAGCGGTGTTGCCTTCATGTTTTACTGTGGCCAGAAAACAATTGGCTGAACTTTCTTCGAAACAGGATGCTAGACTAAATGGACCATTGGTCTGACCACTTCCCCATCTCATGCATTCTCTGTAATCTTCCATTTTCTTTTTTTTTTAAAGTAACTTATGGCAATTCATAGTTTTACTTTTTACTTTTAAATGCCGAACTCTAAGCAGATCTAATCTTAAAGGTCTATACAGGGGCAGACATGTATTTTTTGTCATGGATGTCTCTTGCTTCACCTACTAGAGTACAGAATCATAGAACTGTAGAGTTGGAAGGAACGCTGAGGGTTATCTAGTTCAATCCCCTGCAATGCAGGAATCTCAACTATAGCATCCATGACAGATGGCCATTCAACCTCTACTTAAAAACCTCCAATGAAGGAGAGTCTGCCATCTCTCATGGTAGTCTGTTCCACTGTCGAACAGCTCTTGCTATCAGAAAGTTCTTCCTGATGTTTAGTTGGAATATTATTTCTTGTAACTTGAAGTCATTCGTTCAGATCCTACCCTCCAGAACAGGAGAAAACAAGCTTGCTCTATCTTCAAAGATGGTCCCCACGTTTCCAGGCTTAACATACCAAACTCCTTCAACCGTTCCTCATATGGCTTGGTTTCCAGACCCTTGATCATCTTGGTTTCCCTCCTCTGAACACATTCCAGCTTGTCAATATCCTTCTTAAACTGTAGCACCCAGAACTGGACACAATACTCCAGGTGTGGTCTGACCAAGGCAGAATAGAGCAGTACTATGGCTTCCCTTGATCTGGACACTGTACTTCTGTTGATGCAGCCTAGAATAGCATTAGCTTATTTTGCTGCTGCATCACACTATTGATTCATGCTCGGTAGTGGACAGATACAATTTGATAGGGATAGTTTAGATAGAAGCATGGGCAAGAGAGAGAGAGAGAGAGAGAGAGAGAGAGAGAGAGAGAGATTACAGGGTACCGCATTGGACCTAAATTTGGGCAAAACTCACTATGTATTTCTGAACATTTCTGCATGCTATATATAAACAATGAGTCGTTCCACAGAGTCAGCTCTCACTTATACAAGTCCTCCCAATATTTATAAATGGGGAAACCTCTACATGAACTAGAGTGGCCACAACACACAGCACAAATTTCTAGCAGTTGAATAAAGTAAATCAACCTACAAGAGTTCCAATATGAAATTGTGGGAACTGGAAAGGAACATAGGCATATACAGTGGCGTAGCGTGGGGGGTGCAGGGTGGGCCGGCCGCACCAGGCGCAACAACTGGGGATTAGGGTTAGGGGCGCAAATCCACGGGTTAGGGGGCGCAAATTACTTACCTTGCCCCGGGTCCTGACAACCCACGCTACGCCACTGGGCATATAGGAAGCTGCCTTAGACAGTGCATTAGTCAGTACATGGAGATGGGATGGATTGAACCAGGGGCTTCTTCATGCAAAGCAATTGTTCTACCACTAAACTATGGCCCTTCCCTAGATAATCTCATACCATGATATATCACGCGTGTGCCCATGGTTAGAACAAGAGAAGTCAAGATGGAAGGGAGGATTAAAAGAGACAAAGGGTGGAGAATGAAACAATAACAGAATAAAAGTTATTTTGAAATCTTTGCAACTTTCCCTTTTCTTTTGTGTCTTTTTCCCCCTAATAATGTCAGCTTATTATGTTGCTGCTACAACATTCTGCTCTATTCTTATATGTTTAAATTCTACTATTTGCTATTTTTATTGTACTGTGTATTTTCATGTTTTAGAATCGTTTTTATTATGCTAGCCTGCATTTTTATACAGCACTTAGTGCATTTACCAAAGTAGAAAAAAGCAGACATTTTAAAACTCCCACCACTCATTTGTAAACTCCTACCACTGCATAAGAATTGGAAGACAATTCTGAGAGCTGACCACATTTTCACATAATTTGACATAAAACCATCATTCCAAAAGTTTCTAAGAGATTCCTAAATCATAGAATAGCAACTTCACTTTTTGCTGGAGAAGATTTTTTTAAAAGGCTGTATTTAGTACTTAGGGGAGGGAAACTAAATACATACCATACAAACTATATATAACACTGGTACTGAAATGGTGAGTTTGGACCAGCTGCTGGGCCACAACTTGTTCGAAAGTCAAATGGCAAAACTACCACTATGCAAATATACTGTTAAAAAGGAAAAAAGAAATGGGCCCCTGAGTTAAAGTCAGTCCTAGGTCTGAAAAGGTTGAAGACTACAGCTGTAGAGCATTTAACTGGATCAGAATGCCACACACACACATGTTGTCTCTTCGTTGGCCAAACAGAACAAATTATTCCAGTCCTTTATGACAACCTGGGGCCCTTGATATCAGGAGGGCCATTAGGTTCCCTGTCCCTGCTTTATGATTTACAATGGATACCCAATTGTCCCAACTGCAATTCTAACATTTAAAAGTATAAATGATAACCTGGTTACACGTAGGACATTCTGCTCCCATATCTCCCCTTCACACATACAATGCCCTGATCAAGTTACTTCTGTCATCAGAAGTTCAGGAGGTAAGTTCTAGCACTATGAAATGCCTTCCCTAAGAAAGTGTGAATGGCTTCATGTTAGCTTACTCTTCACTGCGTAGCAACACTTAGTTGCTCCAGAAAGGCTTTGGAGAAGATTTTGCTGTTTCCCCTTTGGGTTTTGCTGTTTTCCTGGGTTTTAATCTTGTCAATTGCTTTGCAGACAACAGACATAACTACTTTATAATTTTGCTGCTAATTCTATGTTATGCTACTGGCATTTTTATTTCTAAGCTATGCTTGAATTCTTACTCTTAAGTAAAGCAGATTTTTTCTTTAAAATATATAAATAAAAATAAATAAATGTATTTTATCAGTAGTCTTTGTTTCTCACTATAAGTAATGACTAACAGCCTAAATCCATAGTGCCATGGGATGCACAGAGCTGCCACTTAAGTTAGCACTCCCATTTTCCTTAATGGAAAGGACAATTCTCTTCATGTAAAGAGATGCACATGAAGGGCAGCCCTTCTACTGTAGTAAAGAAGGCAAGTTTTTAATGCACAGGCGCTACATGAACAAAGAGCCATTCAGTTGTGGTGCTAGCATTATTATTACTATTTTCAGCAGCATGGTAAAGATCAAGTTTAACATACTTTGGAGAGAATGGTCAGTAACAAAAAAAAAGTTGGTTATTGTGCTTCCAGTAATGATTTATCCTTGAAAATCTCATGTAATTACATCCTGAACATTCCTACTAGTACTAGCTTTCTTGGAAGTTAATAGCAATCCTCTTCAAACATCACATTCTCTCTTAATAAGCATTTAATGAAAAGGCACAAGGCATACTGGGTTAGTTATACTTTATACAGAGTATTTTTCTTATTGGCGCTGGGTTGGGGGAAGGTGAAGGAAAGAGGCTACATTATACATTAAATTCAGTGCCGAGTAATGTAACTGCACATTAAAAGTCAAAGTGCAGTTCACATGAGAAATAGAAACGCAAAGTGAGCCACTCATCTGGATAAAAACACATATATTATTAAATTTTCTCTCTTTATTACGTTGACCTATAAATGCCTAGATGTGCAAAACTGAAATGAGCAAATGGAACTGATCATACAAACAGGATCTGTGTGGGTCATATAAGCCACTGTCTTCAAAAATTCATGAGACTATTTGAACAAAGGCAAGAAACTGCTTAGGCACTCCACTCCTGTAGACTCATTGTAGCTGCCTCAGGACTGCCACATAGATGAAGCCTGTCTTTTCATATTCATCAGGTGCTGCACACTTCCACGAAGGTCATATATACTCTCATAAGATTTTCCACCTCTGTTAGTCACATAGGTTGATCACCCTCCTCTTTCACACACACACATTTTTTCCCTCCTAAGTACAAAGGCATAACTCCATAGCTTTGATATTTACTCTACACTGCAACCCAAGTTGGAAAGGAAAGAATGAAACAAAAGAGTGAGAACAAAATATAACATTTCCCAAAAACTGCAAGGGTGTTTGTGATGTTGTGAATGGCGGGGGCAAGCCTATGGAAATACATAAACACATAAGAAACAAACCTAGGTAACAGTGAACTATAGTACATAAGGATGGATCTGGACTGCTAGTTGCCTTTAGTTCTCATAGATATCAATGAGAATTAGTTCATTACTAATTTATCCTATTGGATTCAGTGGGTACCAAGCGCAACAAACAGTCTGAATTCAACCCCTAGTCCTGAGCCCTTAACTATCCCTTCACTGCCTGTCATTAGGGTTAACCTTGGCTAACGTTGGTGCCAATTAAACACTTCACCATTGTTAAGGTCAGTAGTGAGAGAGCTGTAAAATGCTATAGACAGGATGGGCTGGGAAAAAGGATGCATTACGCTATAGCCCAAATACAGGGGAATAGGGAAACATTTACACTGGTCATGGAAAGGCATTTGGAATAATGAGCCATACTGACTGTTCAATAAACCCCTGATGCTTTCTTTATATTATGAAGGAACATGAAAAACTTCAAATGATAAGATTATTTAATGTTTTATTCAATGGGTCATGCATATGTGACAATGTACTGGTTAGCTACATCGTAATATTCCAGAAGTGTTCTCATAACCTCTCCTTGATTTGTGTTCTGCTTTTAAAACAACTAAACATGCATTGTGTGCAATGAATGGCAGAACAAAATAATGTGAATGAAATACAAAATGTGGATTTATTTTCTAATAAATAAATGGAACTGAGTCACAATGACAGGGAGCTGGCCAAAAATCAGTAGGCATTACTTGTTAACCATGTTCACTTCAAACTAGCAGAATTTAAATCATTATTTATCAAAAAAAAAAGATGATTCCATGGGATCTATCTATACGACTTTCTGTACTGACATATATGAATCAAGAATTGTAGATAATGCTTTCCTCTGAAACAATCAAAAACACAAGTGATAAAAAATTACTAACTGACACATAAAATTCATGTCCAAAATGTGCAAGCGAAACAGCTTTCATTAGTGCAAATATGAAAGATCTGTTCTGTGTATGGATGCCCCAGCAGAAGTTAATCTCTCAGAGTAAAATATCCAACAGCAGCTGCAACAGGTTTGTCAATTGGAACTTCCAGGCCTGATGTGCAGCATTTCAGTGGCTCAACTCCTAGAGATGCATCTTACACAGATGCACTTTCCACAACTCAAGTTACTGCTTGTAGAATTTCCAACAGCCTGAATAAATCCCTAACTAGAACCTGGACCCACTCAATGACGTCTCTAGTGAGGCATGCAATTCCTTCTTTCATCACAATGGCCTTTTAGATTGGAGGCTCAATAGCTTTTTTGGGTTGGGGGGGAATCCATGAGCAAATTGGAGTGTGTGGGAAAACAGTTCTATGTAGCTCGGCAGAGGAAAAACAGCACTTCTGGAGATCAAACAGGAAGGGGGGAGGAATCTCAAATCTTTTGACATTCAAGCTCACTCTTCTAAATAGTTACGTCTGGCTCACAGTGTGGAAGGAAAGAATAAAAAGCAAAATAGTCAGAGGGATATGTAGTAAAGAGTCCTCAAGACCTGAAGTCAATCCTCCCCCCATTGTCAAGCATCTGTCAGACAAGAAAAGCACTCTGGTGGATATCAATTCACTGGATGCCTGGAAGCTGAAGAGCGTGGGGAGGCTTATTAAGCTGGCCAAGATTCCTAAACTGCATGTGAGGATTGGCTCTCTTGCCCTTGAATCAAGGGTCTGTGACAGGTGATAAAAGTAAATCTTGGATCAGGAGATGTTTTGTGTCAACCCCCTAGACAGTTTGTATTGCAGCAGGGAATTATTTAAGCCATTTAGACCACTTTGATACCTATCCCCTTCAAACCTGTCTATAATTTGCTTGGGCACTCTGTGTGCAAGGAAAGCCATGTCAAAAGGAGGATACGGAAGAGGAAAACAGGATGCAAGAAAGAGAGAGAGAGAGGAAAGGGAAAAAAGAAAGGGACGAGCAAGGCTTGGCACTGTTATAAAGCAGTTAGCCCAGACAAAAATCTCATGGCATCAGCCGAAGTACATTGAACCAAGTGGAAGGTGTATTGTGCAGCTCCCTGTGAAGAAAATAGTAGACATAGGTAATTTTTCTGGGAAAGAATCATCTCTGATTGTTTGTGCCACAGAGGCGGATAAATGCCAAAAAGATAGATCCCTCTGTCTCTGAGATACTGTCCTATATAGTATAAAGTTAATAGCAAAGTAATAACGAGCCTCCAGTCCTGACATAAAACATAAACTTAGACCTGCTCGATGCAGGCTTCATGATCTATAACCTGTAAATGCCTGCATTCAGAGCAGGGGGAACTCCACTAGGGTGGCATAAGCAGGCAAGTGCCAACCTGAAACATTAATTAGAACTTGCTGTCTAAAACCAGCTATTTTAATGGAGAGCGATGGAAGATTTACACACTTAAGTAAAAGCGACAGTATTTTCACAAACCATATATCGTAGGTAAATGAGCCAGAACAAGAGAGTAGGGCATGGATCAGAGAGAAATGAGTTCAGGTCTATCTTTCCTATGGACTCATTGTGTGGCTGTTGGTTAGTAAATAGTTCTCAGTTTGGGGTCAACTGTAAAATGGGAACAATATTGAACCTTCTTACAACTGTTTATGTAAAATGTTATCTAAATGGCATCGACAATTAATAGCAGTAATACTAGTAGCAGTAGTAGTAGTAAATGAGAGCAATAGGAGACATTACATGAGTAATTTTGTTACGAGAACTGGCCATCCAAACTTAAACCCAATAAGGTATTTTCCAATGTTTATCACTGTCATTCTGAATAATCTGTTCTAGAAGAGTGACTAGTGGGGTGCCACAGGGTTCTGTCTTGGGCCCGGTCTTATTCAACATCTTTATCAATGACTTGGATGATGGACTCAAGGGCATCCTGATCAAATCTGCAGATGACACCAAACTGGGAGGGGTGGCTAACACCCCAGAGGACAGGATCACACTTCAAAACGACCTTGACAGATTAGAGAACTGGGCCAAAACAAACAAGATGAATTTTAACAGGGAGAAATGTAAAGTATTGCACTTGGGCAAAAAAAAATGAGAGGCACAAATACAAGATGGGTGACACCTGGCTTGAGAGCAGTACATGTGAAAAGGATCTAGGAGTCTTGGTTGACCACAAACTTGACATGAGCCAACAGTGTGACGCGGCAGCTAAAAAAGCCAATGCAATTCTGGGCTGCATCAATAGGAGAAGTAATAGTGCCACTGATCAAGGGAAGTAATAGTGCCACTGTATTCTGCTCTGGTCAGACCTCACCTGGAGTACTGTGTCCAGTTCTGGGCACCACAGTTCAAGAAGGACACTGACAAACTGGAACGTGTCCAGAGGAGGGCAACCAAAATCGTCAAAGGCCTGGAAATGATGCCTTATGAGGAACGGCTAAGGGAGCTGGGCATGTTTAGCCTGGAGAAGAGGAGGTTAAGGGGTGATATGATAGCCATGTTCAAATATATAAAAGGATGTCACATAGAGGAGGGAGAAAGGTTGTTTTCTGCTGCTCCAGAGAAGCGGACACGGAGCAATGGATCCAAACTACAAGAAAGAAGATTCCACCTAAACATTAGGAAGAACTTCCTGACAGTAAGAGCTGTTCGACAGTGGAATTTGCTGCCAAGGAGTGTGGTGGAGTCTCCTTCTTTGGAGGTCTTTAAGCAGAGGCTTGACAACCATATGTCAGGAATGCTCTGATGGTGTTTCCTGCTTGGCAGGGGGTTGGACTCGATGGCCCTTGTGGTCTCTTCCAACTCTGTGATTCTATGATTCTATGATTCTTTAATACAATGAGAAGAATAAATTTACATTAGGTTACTGGATTAAAAAGGTCATGCAACTTCATCGTGCTGCATTGAGGCAACAATCAATGAACTGATGCAATTAATTCTTGTCCAGCTTGCCCAGTGCACCAACTAGTGGAATGTTCACCCAGTTGGCAGCAGGTTTTTACAGAGTGTACATAACATTCATTATATATGACTGGTTTATGTAGGGTACATGCAGTTTACTATATTTCTATATGGAAGCCATTATTTGTGCAGGAAATTAATCTTGTATGAAAAATTCCTTAGGTGGTGAAGGAAATTAGAACTTCTGGAATCTTAGGGCACTCTTTCTCCTGTTTCAGGTATTACAAACATTTAAATTAGTGGTGACCAACCTTTAGCCCTTCAAATGTAGCTGAACTACAACTCCCATAAACCCTAACTTTTGGCTATGCTGGCTGAGGCTGTTGGGAATTGAAGTCCAGTAACATCTGGAGGCCACAGGCTTCTGATTTTAGAAGTTTCCGTCGTGCTGTCTAAAATAAAGGAAAACTGGGGATATGATTTTTTTTAACAATGAAACCTCCTTACAGTTGTTGAAAATCATTGAAAAGGTCTTGGGGCTACATGATTGGAGCCTCAGAAACAAGAAGGTAAATGTAAAGCACACTTCATTTATTATGCTTTCAAATTTCATGATTTCTATATCTCATGGTTTGAAAGGGCTTACCCATAATTTGAACAACTGAGGTTAATAATACAAGGGCTTTTTGTCACCCCAGCTAACTGAAAAACTTTATCACATTTCACAGCCTGCCAAGAAACTGACCTTTCTCTGCCAGTACATACATTTTTAAACATTTCATAGCTGAGGCCCAAGCAGAAGCAGTTATCTCGGTCAGCCAATGATCATCTTGAAAACCTCCTAAGAGCTGCCACTTCTAATTTAGCAATGGAGATTGCACAAACAGTATCACAACCAAAGTTCATGCAACTTTTATTCAAATTATGCTGATTATGTATTGACAAGCTATGCAAATTAGCCACGGTGCTCCAATTCCTACATTCCAGTTCCCTATCATATACAGAACTATGCAGAAACATGCATTCCATATAGAAAAAAAACAGCTGAGTCATGGAGTATTTGTGTGTAAGGAAAATTGGGTGGTGGGGTTAAGATTATAAACTGTATTTTAATCAGTATTTTAGATGCAGACAAGATTGGGCTGCAAGGAGGCAGGGTTAATCATGAGGTTAAAAGCCCCCTCCCTCTATGTTATATGGGGTGTTTCATGAGGAAGAAAAGAAAAAAAACATACTTCCTCCCCACAACCACAGAACTGTGAGGTTCCCCCTTTCTACTATATAGCTAAAAAAATACCAGCAGGCCACTAGATGGCTGGGGAAAGGGGAAGGCAAAAACATGTCCTTTCCCCCTTCCCTATTCACTTCTCTGCCCCAATCTTCAAGAGGCCAGAATTGAACTACAAAATTCCTGTTCCAGGCTGCCAGGGGCCCAGGAACACTTCTCTTAGGTGGTAGGAACGTACTACAACATTGTGTTGCAGGCCCCACTTAAAGCATGCATTGTTCTTCCTGCACAAAATTTGATTTTAGTGTAAGAAACTGTAATAAGAGCAAGCTTTTAACCCCAACATGTACCTGAGGAAAAAAAGAACAGAAGAGCGAGACCACTACTATAATAGCCAGAACTCCAGGGAGACTGAGGGAAATAACTTAGTATATTCCCCCCTTTGCCATTTCCAACATCCTCGTGGGATAAAGAATAAGCTGGAATTTGGTTAGATAACTTGGTGAGAAGACCCCATCCCCAATACTCTAAATTATATTTAAACCAGGCTGCTTTGGCCACCACAGGCTGTTGCTCCCCTCTGTTTCAAATAAACATGTACCTTAATAAAATTTAAAAGGATACTCACAATTGGCATGGCACTTAGATACTTCATAGCAACATACCTCTACCTAGAACAACTTTTAGAATTCCTCTCATTCCAAATGTTCAATTGCCCTACTGAACACCTCTGTGTCTGCTTCAAGTATTTCTTTAGCAGGTGATCATTTATGATGATGGTGGTTTTTATACCATTTGTCAGAACGGAAAGCATGTCACAGTTCTTATCTTTTGAATGCTTAAAGCAAACCTATGAAAGAGGGTGACTTACTTACACATAGCATAATAAGCTATGTGTCTGGACAAATATCCGAATCTCACTCGCCTTTCACACATTCAAACACAACCCTCTGTCTCTGCTTACACTGATGCTACATTATATAATGTAACAGAATACTGCGACGGACTCTTAATAAGTTGTTGGTACAACTTGTAAGAGCTACAGTAGCCCTTCAACCAGGGCAGCATGAGAGTGGTTGGTATGTAGGGCTCTAGAAGATTAAACATGAATAGTACCCTTTCTGCTTTGTCAGGATTAGCCTTTTGCTCAGGAGTCACTAAGCTCCATATACTCATTCTGCAAAGTAAATCTGATGTGTACAAGTGGAACTGAGCATTGCACTTAACAGGACACTGGGATCTTCGGTGTCAACAAACAGATACCCACAATGCTTTCACATTGACCTAATATGATATATCAGATATTCTTCAATACATTGTGAGATCATATTGTAAGGTGATTATCATAACAGATTTAAAACTAACATGTGAGTTTAATACATCTAGTTTAATGCATATAGCACTGTCCTTATTTAATTTCTACGCAGAATTTCCCTCTGTAAATTGCAACTGCAGTTTCCGAGACTGCATGTCTGCAAGACCACAAAAGGCTTTGACCATATGTGTTTGCGGCATATGCTTCATAACATTCAATTCCTCAGGATAATCTTCAACTCTCCAAATATGTTGGTTGACTAATCTCAGATCCTAGCTGCATATAGTTCCAGAGAAAGGATATAACTGGGCATTAATTAAAATGCATTAAAAATGTTGGTTAATAACAGCCAGCATCCTGAATCGAGAATGGGTCATACTATTAAAGAAAAACAGCTGCATTTAACATCTATAAACAACTACAGTATTTTTGAGGAAAACATAATAAACATAATCATACAAATTGTACTACTGAGAATGAACCATTTAATCTGAATATATTCCCACTTTCATTTTCAAAAATCTAACATAGGCTAGAATCCTATGTAAACCTGGGAGTAAGTCTAATTGAACTCAGTGGAGCTTACTTCTGAGAAGACATGGACAAACCTTCACAGTTAATTTTACCAACATTAATAATTAGTTTGGAGCATGAAGTGTTTGGGGAGTGGAAACCTATATCCAAAGTGTCATGCATCAACAGTAAACAGAAAATGACAATGTTACAAAAAAAATTGGCCATATTTCAGTTGCTGGGGGGGGGTACAAAATCTTGCTCCTTTAATTTTCACACAGGAATTCTTAAGCATATTCGTATACAACTTTCATGCAGTCTGCAGTCTAGCTGGGCCTCTAAAATAAACCTTGTGTACTTTATTTTCAAAGAGACACCTGCTATTCAAAATTATCATTTATTTATTTTTTTTAAAAAAGCATTAGGTTCATAAATAAAAGCATTTGACATAGACCTTAGGCATACCAATTTGTAAAGGCAAACAAACAAGCAAGCAAGCAATCAGCAAACAGTTATACTCTCTGGACTGCTATGTGCTATATGATTCCCTTTATTCCCCAGCCTGGATGACAGTCCTTTGCCGCAGAGAAAATACAAAAGGGTAGAAGACAGCTTAACTGACCTGTGTGCTGCCTCCGATGCTTGGTGAGGGCATGACGTGTCCCGCCAGCAAAGCCACAAAGGTCACATAGGAAAGACTTCTCGCCTGTTGCAACAATAAACAGATGAGGGACTGCGGAGGTCACAGATCATTAAAACATATCTATCAAGGCTTTCAGGGTTACTAATTCCTCCAATCAAATGTTTCCATGTAAATATGTCAAATGGGAATGAAATTACCACTGCGGTTTATTGACTGTGATAAAATCTGAAAAGCACCACTGAACATAATTACATACTTGTCAGACCCATAAAAATTAGCTTTATTATCAATGGAATGGTTTTGTACAACTTCATTTCTGTTAGATGTCTTCCAGATGGGGCTGCTTTATGCACTTGAACAGTTTTTATGCATATCCTGATTTTTTACAATTCCCATACATCTGGCCTTTCTGTGCTGAGGAAAGACTGCCTAGAAAAGTTAATATACAGTATATATATGGTTCTGCTTAAATAAAAATATATTGGATTTACCCACAAAATAAAGATGTTGAGCAAATTTTAACTGACTTGATCACAGTGCTCCTCAAGAATCTCCCAGTAAATTATGGAAATTAAATTATTTTCCAGAAAAGAAAATAGGCAACAATTTAAAAAGCTCTGCTATTCTGTACCAATAGGAGCTCAGTGCTGTTTATGTTTCTAAAACTTTCATAATGAAGAAAAACAAGTCTGGGAATTACTTCAGAAATTGAAGTAGTACTTGCATTGTTCATATTTAACGACATGTCTTTATTCTAAGCCTCTGAACCCATTAAAATATAGATTTGGCAGGGTTGGTAATTGTTAAAAGTGTATAAATGTACACTTATAAAGTATTTTTATTCCAGATAAAAATTTGCCTTCTGCAGTTTATAAATGCAGTATATCATTTCACAATAGCATTTTTAGTCAGTAAAGCCCAGGCATGTGAAGCAGATTCATCCCACAAGACCAACCAAGAAGGGTATTACAGAATAATAATACTAACCTTGGAGAGAGCCAGAGAAATCATAACACAGCTTTAACACACAAATGAGTCATTTGGCTCATTTGGAGAAAAAACTGTACCCTCCCACCCTGGTACCAATGGAAGGGAATTAAAGAATCTGGGAAACTATTTCAAATAAATGGCAACATCCCTTTTATACTTCCAGCTCACAAGGAAGTGGAAGTACAATATATGTAACTCCATATAAGTTTAGAGGCCTGTTTTCCCGTCACTATTAGTTTTACATTTGTCTTCCTGTTCCTTATGAGTGTCTGCCTTCTGTGCAACAGCTTTAATTTTCTGACTCCCTACCAGCAATCTTCATTAGTCGATGTAAACCTTGAAGAGGTATGGAATAACGCAGCCAGGATTAGACTTAGACACCCTGGCAGCTAAGAAATAGTATTATACTGCCACCACTACATTAACCTTCCTGTCCCCAGGCCTGGCAAACGCTACCCTCTCACTTTACCTAGCTCTAATCATTGAATTGCTGGCAACAGCCTGCCTTGGGAGACACTGGAAGAATGTGTATTTGGGGGTGAAGTTAAAGTGTTGGAGAGTTACAGCGCCTGATGTGGTTGTAGACACTAATAAGGAGGAGGCATGCTTTGTTGCAGCTGGGACAGATGAAGGTATCTGGTTGTGCTGATGCAGGTGTACCATCAGTTGGGCAAAACTGACACATATCACATAGATCAGGGCTGCAGAAACTTTGACCTTCCATATGTTATTAGATTCCAGTTCCCACCAGCCTGAGTCAGCATGGCCAATGGTTAGGAATAATGAGTGCTTTAGTCCAGTAACATCTGTAGATTCTAAATTTCCCCAGCCCCGTCTAACTAGCCTAAACTGCTGTTATGCTAAAAAACAAACAAAAGATTGACAATGCAGTGAACTTGAAGATGCAAGTTATACATCTATGTGAAACTATCTGGCAATGGAAAGGTTCCAAACAGTTCAAATGAATATTCGGTAACATATACCCCCACATTATATGATTTGTCTGACAAAAGGACACCTTATAAGTGATTTTGTATGGCTCAGTAAAACTGGTGTGTTATGGAACAACATCAACACAGTCATTAGCAATAGAAAAATAAGTATTCTTGCCATAAATCTAGAAGCAACCCACAGCAACCAGGTATTTAGGGCAATTTTCCTTGTCAATACACACTGGCTTTAATCCAAACACTCTTGTGCCATATCACATTCAGGGAGATGCTATCAGCTATCATGTACTGTATGGCATTTTACCTTTCAGGGGAGACCTGAATGTCATTAAAGCCTGCAGGTTTTTATGCTTATGAAGGACACAAACAGCACTTTATATCATGCTGTCAAGTACATATGAACTACTTGGTACCAACTATGCAAAAACACTACATGCTTACTATGTAAAATTGGACTTATTATAGTACCCACTGAATTCTTTATATACCACCAAATCCTGTATTCCCACAGTAGTCAGTGGGAATTATCTTTATTGAATAATGGAGAATGACTTTCTAAAACTACATAAATCTGGTAAAACATATTGCCTTTATTTAGGACTGTCTTCTAGGCATACAAGAACAGAAGTAACTTTGGGAATGGGACATATTTTATTGTTGCAGTGAGTTTATCACATCCTATATCCTTCACACTTCAGTTTTCCATGTATTAGGTTTTTGCTTTGTTTGAGTGCAGACATGTAGATTGGCTGAACAATTATTAGGTGCAATCCCGCACACAGTTAGGTACGCTGGAAGACATGTAACTGTGAACATGATTTCGGTATTTCAGTCTTGCATTAAACAATTTTACAATTCATTCTTCATCCAGAAGTTACAACCTTTAAACTTTGAGAAGGATCTAAGGGGCAATATATCACTTCAGGTACAGAGGGCTGATCTAACATGCCATGTTTATATGATAACAGGAATGTAATAGAAAATGGGTCTTTTCTTAACAACTTGAATTAGTTTCAAGTGTGCCATTTTGCATTCAAATGTAGAAAGACACGGAAACCAATCCTTTATTTTCTATTAGAAAACAGCCACTGTCCCCTATCTCTCATTATGGTGCAGACTACAAGACCTAACAACAAAAATCCATATTATTGATCTAACCAAGTCTCCACAATTATTCTTTAGAAGGAAACGCCGACGATAAATTACATCTGCACTGGCTTTTCATCTGCTGTTCGATATAAGTGATCTCTCAGGGCAGGCTGGAGACCTTAAATCGTCAACACCCTTGTCAAAGAAGCTAAGGAGGCCTGGGTTTCCTACAAACTGCCTTGGAAGAACTTTTAACCTATAATTTCTAGCAACAACTCATTTCATTTTCGCAAAACTGGGGGGAGGATCTTTTCAGGAATATTTTTTTTTTAATTTAATGGAACACTGTTTCATCTTTCTAAGAAATGCCTACAGAATTTTGATTTCCAGATTGTTTTTTTTTACATTTTTACAAGAACATCTCTTACATTTTTAACCAAGACTTACATATACTGTTTTGCTAAGGAGCTAAAAAGTAATCTCACTTTTCGGCAGTTTTAATTCACATCCCATGATGTTACAATCTATGCTACAGTTTAATATTATTCTTAAAGAACCAGGCTGCATGTGAAGAGTTTCTATAATAATGTTATTTGTAGTTAACAGCTGATTATTAAAAGCTTTCTAGTCCTTCACAGCAATCTTTGTTCTAATAAGCTTCACTTGCATCAACTTTTAACTCGAAAAGTACAGGAATTAACACTGTTTTCCTCCAGCTGTAGAAAGCTTTTCACTGTGTGTTAAATAAAACTGGTATTTTATGCAGTGTGAATTTAAACTGTGGCCAATGCACCTTCAAAATTATTGCTGTTCCTCAGTACTGCTGGAAACTGCTTGGTATCAAATATCAATACTTCAGTTAGGCTTGGTTCTCATGGATATTTGTAGCCATTTCCTCCTTCCTGTAAATTTTCCTCAACTTGCTTTCTTGCTCATTTATTTAATCAGTCAGTCAAATAATATATTTATCCTGCCTTTCCGCCACAGGCCAAAAGTTATCCTATGAATAAATGAATTATATGAACCAATAGTACGGGGATATGCTTTCCAGCAATTTCTGCCATTACTATAGCTCCAAAAACTACACTTGTTTACATGGTGCCCTCTTTCTAAGATCTGACACACATCTATGCCTAAGCATGATTCCACTGAGAAAAATCAGTAGGAAACATGATTTTTTGAGTCAAGATAGTCGGGTGATGTGAAACTTTACTCTTCACTTCCAGAAGCTTGAATCTGTTTCATTTTTTTCATATTGCCTTCAGTAAATTTGAAATATTGATTAATTCCAACCACATTATCAGTTATGATAATGTGATCGCATTAAAAACATATGCAGGAAACTTCCTTCATTAAGGAAAGAACATTAAAGCAAATTTGAAGAATGTTAAAAATGAGCAGAAAACACTTCCTGGAGCAGCAGTAAACTGTGGGTTGTTTCTATTTTTCACCTAGATCATTTTCACATTAAAGGATAAATTTAGAAGTTCTCATATGATAAAAAGCAACAGGTGGATCTCTGAAGCCACACACAACCATGGTCTTTTTGTTTGCTTAACTACATTTTGTGAGCAAGCTCACAATTGTTCTATGTGGCTTATAATAACTATAATAAATAAAAACAATTTACATGTTTTTAAATAAAAACAATTTACATGTTAGCATCACAGATGTCACAGGTGATGCTAACATCTATCACCACAGAACAGAAAACTGATGTTGCAAACAGAAGGATTTGTTTCAGAGTTAGAGCCTTTCTTAAATGCAGCCATTTTACTTGCTAGGCACAAAATCTAATGCAACAAGCACTCTACCATCATCCCTTCATTTCCTTGTGCCCGCATCAGGTTAAGAAAAGCATGAGCCAAACCTGTGTGAGTCCTATAGTGGTCTTTCATGGCCGATACTGTGAGGAAGGAATAATGGCATGTAGGCCATGAGCACTTGTATGGCTTTTCTCCTGTGTGGAGTTTCATATGATTGTTCAATGCCCACTTCTCTGTAAAACTTCTGTCACATAAGGGACATGTAAATTTCCTGTGTAAAAAAAGAGGGGGGGGGGAGAAAAAGAAAACCAGGTGTTAACTTTATACACACACACGCAAACCCCAAAACTGACAAAAGAAGCATGTTTTTTAACTCAAAGTGTGGTAAACGCAGAGACTTTCATGAAGAGAATTGCAGACCTGGTCTGTCATGTCTGTATAACCAGGCATTGATTTTTCTGTCGAGACCTGGCACTTCAGCCATTTATTCTCTGCTTTGCGGTTGGGCCCAACGGGTTTGAAAAATTCTGTTACAGTCCAGTCACCCCTGAGGCAAATGTGAGAATAGATTTCACCTGTACAGGCCTCCACCACTTATCCAGGGCATGGGCTGTCAGAGCAAAGGCTAAATGAAAAGCTATCCATACTAAACTACTCAGACAATCACACCGCTCTGTGCCATGCTGCTGCTACTGCAGTGTGGAGGTGAAATACTACTTGTAATAACACTGTTACCATTGTAAACAACAACAACAAAACTAAAAAACTAAAAAAACCCCACATGTGTTAAGAAGACAGGGGGTGGAGGGAACAAAAAAACCCCTATCTTCAAAAGATTTATCATTCATTGAAATTTTTTTTGCACTGCTTAACTTGAAGTACTTTTTATTTTTTTTCAGCATTTCCACGGTTAAATATGAAAAGCTTGCTAAAAACAGAAACGTTATATAGCTTAAATCAAGGGGGGGGGGCTTTTTCAACCTCACTGCCTCCTAGAAGGAAAAAAGGGACAGGTCAATGAATATGACATTAGGCTGCATTTTAGCTGTGCTAAATGGAAAAAACAACAACAACATGTTTCTATTCTACCAACCCCATGTGCACATCGCTGTAGCCTCCATTTAGGTAAGCAAGAGGCATTATCACGATTCAAGGGCACATTCTGGAAAGGCAAAAGCATGGAAGGAGGTCATGGAGCTGGTCAGTGGAGTGTGTGGCCTGGGATGGGGAGGCAGCTAAGCCACATTCACACCAGACATTTAAAGACTATGGCATCATTTCCCTAAGGATGCTGAGAGCTGAGAGTTGTTAGGAGGCCGTACTCCCAGAGAGTGGTATAAGAATCAATCTCTCTTCACAGGAAACACTGAACATTGTAGCTCTAAGTAACTCTATTGTGGCTCATTTAAAGAACCTACCACTTCTTCCTCTTCTATTATTATTATTATTTCAACTTATATACCGCCCTATACCCGGAGGTCTCAGGGCAGTTCCCAAACAAAACCACAACATAGAAAATCAAACAAAAAACAATACCCCCCCCCCATTCTAAAAGGGTGTTGGATGTCAATAAGATCAACCAAAGGCCTGGTTAAAAAGGAATGCTTTTGCTTGGCACCTAAAGGTGTATAATGAAGGCGCCAGGAGAACTTCCCTGGAGAAGAACATTTAAACAGTTGCGGTTCCCTCCAACAAATTCTGGGGGCTACAGTTTGTGAAGGGTGCTGAGACTTGTTAGGAGGCTCCTATTCCTCTCAGAGAGCTACAATTTCCAGAGTTCCCTGTGAAGAGTTTGACTGTTAAACCCACTCTGACAATGTTAGTTCTGTGAGGGGAGTAGAGGTGTCCTTAGCACTCTTCAAAGGCTACAGCTTTCAGAATTCTTCGGGGAAAGATATCATAGCATTTAAATGCAGTGTGAATGTGGCCCTTGTGAGGATTCAAAGGGCCGGATGGAGGCCTGCATGGTCACATTTGGTCTCCAGGCCTGAGGTTCCTCATCCCCTCATCCTCATCCCAGCTTAAATGATTACAGTTTGCAATAGCAAAGAGGTGGATTTAAAAAACAAACAACTCTTTCCCAAAACATCAACAGTGCTGAATATTCTATCTACAGAGAGGCAGTTTTCTCATGCTCAGGCCATGTTTGGAATAGTTACATTCCCAGTTGACACTGACCCCACTTCTCTGAAAAGTGAGGCTATGGATAAGAACAGCTGCAGCTTGAATTTGGCGCTTGAATTCAAGCTTAAAAGGAGGGATTGGCTGTTCACTCATAGAATCTTCCTCTGAAGCCACATCTTGAAAACTGAATCACCTAATATAATATTACTTATGCATAGAACAGAGCCTTTAACGTGGTGGCACCTGTCCTCTTTATAAACCCCTCTGTGTCGAAATATGTCAGACCACTACAAGATTATGTTTCCGGCATATGCTAAAAACCTTTCTTTTCACTCTGGTCTTCCCAGATTACTATTAGATCACACTAGTCTATTATTGGTATTAAAGGTAAAAGGTAAAGGTACCCCTGCCCGTACGGGCCAGTCGTATCCGACTCTAGGGTTGTGCGCCCATCTCACTTAAGAGGCCGGGAGCCAGCGCTGTCCGCAGACACTTCCAGGTCACATGGTCAGTGTGACGAAGCTGCTCTGCCGAGCCAGCACCAGTGCAGCACACGGAAATGCTGTTTACCTTCCCGCTATAAAGCGGTACCTATTTATCTACTTGCACTAAGGGGTGCTTTCCAACTGCTAGGTGGGCAGGAGCTGGGACCGAAAGACGGGAGCTCACCCCGCCGCGGGCATTCGAACCGCTGACCATAAGATCGGCAAGTCCTAGGCACTGAGGTTTTACCCACAGCGCCACCCGCGTCCCCATTATTGGTATTATTTATTGGTATTATTATTGGTATTAGAGAACGCCAATTTGGTGCAGTTATTAATAGTTCTGGAACAGGACCTGGGAGACCAAGTTTCAAAGCCCCAGTTAACCATAAAGCTCACTGGGTGACCTTGGGTCAACCACTGTCTTTTAGTATTACGTGCTGTAACATGGCAGCTCCTGACAACTTATTTTTGGGGTTCATTTATAGAACTAGAAGGTTGGCAAGGCTAGAACATCATGCTGTAAAAATCACCCCCTTTCTTTTATTTTTTTTTCTTATTCTGCTTAGTGACATAAGCTTAGAATTCAAAAGGCTTGATTGTAAGGCTGCAATAAAGAAAGATCAGATAACATGTGTCTGGAAGACGCCCCTTAACCACAACCACACTACACTGTTTAAGAGGGTTTACTCCCTCCTACCATATACAGATGCCACCATAAGTTAGGGCATAGTATACATTGGAACAGGCAGAATCTTGAACTCTATTTCCATACTAAGGATCACATTTCTTCTGGGCAACTTTCCAGGGGCCACATCCCAGTGTTGGGTGGGGCCATGGGCTAAAGTGGGTAGAGCAGCAAACATAAAATTTTAACTATTACAGTAGACCAGTTTTACATACAGACATCGTTATCTATCCTCCATCCAAGCCAGTGGAGTAGGGCTGGTGTAACTGTGGAAGAGTTCTGAAGACCAGATAGAGAGGGGTATTCCCCACCCCTAATATAGGTAGTGTAACAGAACATCAATGCTACTTCTTAATGTCTTGTCTGAATCTAATCTAATATGGATCCAACAATGAACAGAAACCTGAACCCAGGTGGTAAACACTCTGTAGAAAGCACAGGCTATCAAGGTTATGAACTCACAGGTTCAAATAAATAAAGACTGTCTGCAAAAAAAGACAACTCAGGTTGTGTGGACTTCAATGATGCTATTAAGAGAAAGCACATAAAATCATCCTATTATGTTCATATAGTCAGAAGAACAAACCTGTATTTAGTTTGTAGGTTGTTGTTGCTGTTTTACAAAAATATCTACAGAGGTTTGGTACAGCTCTCCAGTTTGCTTTACAAGCATTAACAAACAATTCACATCATTTGCATAATGCAATCTGACTATATTTTTTCATTCTCATATATATATATATATATATATATATATATATATATATATATATATAAACAATTTATACTTACATTAAACAATTGCTAAATTCCCCAATAAAACCATTTTCATTTTCATACACAAGGAATGGAGGAAGATAAAAGGATCAAGAATGATGTGTGTATGTGTGTGTGCAGATGTGCTTGTGCGTGCACACATACTGAATTGAAAACAGACTTTCAAATTACTATATCACTTGATCATTGCTTGGTGGCACTAGAAAATGACAAATATAGCTAAATACTTCCAAATGCACCGTAAAAAAATATCATGTCCGTATATCTCTATGACAGGTCTTCATGCATTTCACATTTCAAAAGCATGGCAGGGATCTTATTTCTAAGATAAATTCCCCTATCTACTTATTTCCTTGTGTATTTATTGTGGATCTAACCTTCTACTACAAGAAATAAATAAGCAGGTTAAGTAGATGCTATCTTTTAACAAATAGTTTCTCTAGACTGTATTACAACTTTATGAATGACAAAATAAATCCCTCATTTTTAAATCTTCCAAGATGCACATTTAACAGCATTGCACCTATTGAACCCCAATGCATACTCTATTATTCACATACAATAAAAATGTTCAAGTAAGGTTGAGCGACTGTCTTAAAAATGACAAAAACAGCAAATACAGACTAAATAGTGAAATATCACTGTGCTGAAGTAAATCTGAATATTAGACAAGTCTAATCTAATAACCAGAAGGAATCAAAATGGAACTGCAGTCAGATATAATTTCTTTCTTACTTTTTGTATTCTGCTCTCCTTTCAAATATCTCAGAGCAACTTTTCTTTATTTTTTGTGAGGTAGACTAAGCTCAGCTGATTTGCCCACCAAGGGTCGTCTTAGCTAACAGAACAATTCATACCCCTGATCCACTGTGTTAGAATGGGTTTGGACAGAGCAGATTTGTTCCTCCAACCAGCCCTGCCTGACCAGCTTTGCCATGAGTAGGGATGCTCCACTGACCAGGAGCAAGTGGGTAGGAGCTACTGCCAGTGGTATTGCTTGCTTTTGGCAGCCAAAGGAAACACTCAAAATGGGGTGCTTTGTTTGGGGTGTGGGTCTAGGTCATAACAGGGTTCACCGGATCCTGAGCAAGTCCTGCTGCTGTAATGTGATAGAAATGGGCCTAATTTGGGTTTCTTTGCTGGGCCAAAACAGAAATGGTGAAGGGAATTTTTCATGCCCACCACCTTTCACCTTGGCCAGTGTGAGCAGCAGGACAGTGGCTGGGCTGCTCCACCAAGCCTGTTGTGTGTTAGGAGTGCACTTCTAAGTGCAGATCTGAACCAGCCTTTTCTATAACTATGTCCAACATGCTCATCACTGTACAGTTGTCTTTTGCCAAGGAGTAGGGATCCCAAGTCCAATGCAAGAGAACAATTCCTGATTTGCATCTCAGTGCAGCAAGTAAAATATTAAAAATGTTTAATAATGATTGGGGGGCTCAAGTTACAGTAAACAAGCACATTTAGATCCTGAGCAGATGGAAATGTACCACATTGCAGCTCCTATGCTTCTTCAGTATATCATGGAACTGGATTCTCAGGTGTTATTATATAGCCATCTTTCAGGGCATGTCTACTTTTAAATTCCTATTTGATTTTTAACCATTTTGAAATTAGGAGGATATGAAATTGAGAAGATGGAAGCTGACCACAGAATTATTATTTTTTAAAATATATGGGACTCAGGCCTATGGGCCAACTTGATACAACCAATAGCCATTACCTTGTAATTCTTACAGTATGCATTAAGGCATAATGGAAAGTTCATAATTTATCATCTTCCATGGTCTTATAATATCATGTCAATTTAACAACGTTAATCCTGCTACAGAGCTTTTTATAATATACAATCACTTAAAATAATGTCACATCCCACTATTTAATGCACATGGAGGTATGTTTCATTAACACACCTCTATGAATTTTTACTGGTACAAATATATAATGTAGAAAAAATGGAACATCTGTATATATAATATTAATGAGTCAAACCCCTTTGCACCAATAAAGCTTACAGTTTCATTTGAGTGCTGTTTTTACTTTACCTTATATATCGTGCAATCCCTCAAGAGTACAAGAACCTACCTAATAACACAGTCAACATTCATTGACTTGGTTAACTCCCCCACTCCCAGTTTTCATGAAAAATATCAGTAAGATTTACAGCTGCTGGCAACTGTATGTCTTGATAATTGCAGCCATCTCATTCAATCCAGCTGTCCTTATCTTATTATTTTCATTTTTTGGCTATTTAATAAATTATTACTTGGCTCTTAGAAGTGTGTTGTGATATTCATTGTTAGGCAAACTCAGAACAACACCCACAAACCTGCGATGTTGGCATACCAGGAAGCTTTTAGTCAGCCGAATTCAGCCTGAATCAGGACCCAAGTTCAACAACACGCCAAAACACACTTATCTGCATGAGGTCATTTAATACCAAGTTCACAACTGTCCAGACATTTACATTAAAGAAATGTGTTCATAATATCTCAAGAATCAGCCCTGTGTTTCCCTTAACATTATTCAACAGAGGATCTTTGAGGTTCTTAAAAACAAAAACAAAAAAACCCTGTTTTCAGGATCTGAATGATCTGTAATGCATATAGATCTGAACGATCAAATAATTTAGCCTGGGGCTATGGTCATCTCGATACCACAGACTTTTCTCCAGAGAGACATAGACTGCTTCCAGTTCCCAATATTTACTTGATCTTTTCTATCAAAAGGATTTATTTATTTAGGAATTCAGTGGTCCAGTAGCTTTATTGCATCACTACTAGCTCACTACTAGTGAAACATCAAAGGCACAGGCATTCATCTATCTCATACCAAAAGGCAAACTTATTTGGTTTAATGGTAGTCAGTTTGATTAACAAACAAGCAAGTTAGAATTTACAGAGCAATTGAGTTTATTTCTCTTTATAAACTTTATAAATAGACTTCTCATAATCTTACTTCAACTAAAAAAAGGAAGTACCTCTGTTTAAGTTTTATACAGAATCATGTTTGGTTACATGATAATGGCAATAGTTGGCTGTAAACTAGAACCTAGAAAGTGGGAAGGTGCAGAATTAAAAACACACAACAAAACAGAATGTGAAGATTTGATTTTAGTCCTATATTATAAGGTAAAGGTAAAGGTAAAGGGACCCCTGACCGTTAGGTCCAGTCACGGATGACTCTGGGGTTGCGGCGCTCATCTTGCTTTACTGGTCAAGGGAGCCAGCGTACAGCTTCCGAGTCATGTGGCCAGCATGACTAAGCCGCTTCTGGCGAACCAGAGCAGCGCACAAAAACGCCGTTTACCTTCCCGCCGGAGTGGTACCTATTTATCTACTTGCACTTTGTGCTTTTGAACTGCTAGGTTGGCAGGAGCAGGGACCGAGCAACGGGAGCTCACCCCGTCGCGGGGATTCGAACTGCTGACCTTCTGATCGGCTAGCCTTAGGCTCTGTGGTTTAACCCCTATTCCATTCTTCCACTCCACCCAGTCTCCACCCCTCTTCATTTCTGGGAGACCAGGTTACAGCAGGAGGGGGAGACTCCCTTGCTTCTTCAGCAGCCTGCCTCCACACTGCCCACCCCCCCTTTCTGACTCTGATTCTGGACCGCTCTCTGCCAAAGTCTCTTCTTGCTCACTAAACCCTGTTACCTCTTCAACACCCAACACCTCCTCCCCCTCCCCCTCCCCCTCTGCTCCTTTGGACCACTCATCTTCAGCCCACCACCAATCCCCTGGCTCTGAGCCTTTTCCCCTGGGGGGTTTCCCAGGTGGTGCCTCCCATCACTCCTCAGCATCCAGCCACTCCATGACAGTGAGCTACTTTCAAAACTAGTTGCTTCATGTTTGGCTGTCATGTTTCAAAATACCAGGTAAAACATGTGGAAGGCTGTACACACCCTGATTTCCGTCCTCTGACTTGCCATTCAGCTTGCCAGTTTCAGCTAATTCATTCTATAATACTGGGGGGGGGGGAGGCAACAGTTTTTCAATATGCAAAACATCACTAAAATTTCAAATGCCCAAAGAAATTACAGCACAAAGGAGCAACTCTGGATCCATCATGTTGGACTCAATGGGTTGGACTCGATGGCCCTTGTGGTCTCTTCCAACTCTATGATTCTATGATTCTATGTCATAGCTTAGCATTCAACACATCCATACAATTATAGCTTTCTTTGGGCATTACATGCGTAGAGTAAGGCCACACATTTAGCACTGCCCCTGAGATTCAACAAATTTCCTGGACCTTTATGTAAGGGAAAAAATACACCTCGACACCAACGAGCCTTTTGTATCCATGGAGGCTGCCTGCAAGATTGAGAATATTTCTCTATTGCTGGACCATAATATAAGGACTATAGTGTATGGCAACTGCCTGATGACAATGAATGTTTCTTCTAGCTGCATGCCAATTGTAAACTGCAGGAGTCATTTCAGAAATGAGACTACATAGATTGACTGATGAAAAGTGTAGACATGTTTAGCAATGTTAATTTATGCTTTAATAGTGCAATCCATTTATTAATATCATCATCATCAATGAAGAAACAAAACATATTCCCCTGAAAAAGTGATGCTTTTAATGGACTTCTTCTATAAATTGGTTTCATACAATCTGCTTTAAAATGTTGCGATTTATCCAAGCACGCAACAACATTCCTCATTTTAAAAAGAAACACTGAAGTGACAAATAAAATGTGCTGGCTATATAATGCAAGGCTGTGCTAAATGTCCGCCCATTTTTGAGGCCAAAAGAAGACTTGTCAGAGGATGAATTATTATCCCCCCAAATTTAACGTTCCCATTTTTTAAAGCCTGTTCACTGCCACTGTTTCCCATTTGAGTGCCATTTATCGTTTTCAAATCTGAGCATCTTTCTCCTTTCTAGGTAAGTTTCAGCCAGTCAGCAGTGATCATGTACTGAATGTGGTGTTATAGTGCTACACAGGTAAATCTCTTTTAGGTATGTGCTGATATCACTGCTTACAAAACCAGTTTGGAATCAGAGCAATGCTTTCTTGTTGCATGAATCTAGGGAATGAGGTCACTGTTCAGTTTCAGGCTGCATGTAAAACACTTTCACTCCCTTTTGACAAAAAAACAAAACAAACAAACAAACACCTGACAATGAAAGTTCTGCCACTGCCAAAAACTTTTATAAGAAGCATCCCATTTCCAGCTTAGCTTGACTAAATTTATTTATGTATTTAAAATATTTATATCCCTGGAAACGCTATCAGAGAAGCTTACAATTAATAACGGTCTTTGCTTGCAGGCTTACCATCTAAAAGACATAACACAAAAGCAGGGGAAAACCTTGGGAGGGAGAAGGGTGGGAGAAACACAGACACTAATTTTTAGTTATGAAGTTCTTGAAAGTGTTCTTGAAAGCATTGCTTTTAGCAGGGCGGGTTGGGCTGAAGCAAGCTCCTCAAAAGCTGTCCCTTCTCTGGACAATGGATGAAGCCAACTGGTTTTTTCAGGCTGTTCTTTATGGGAGGAAAGGGGAAGTCTGCTAATGGCAGAGTCTAGAGTGTGTTGCCTTTCAGCAATACAGTCCAAGAGCAACATTTGGCTAAAACAGGTATAGGCAAACTCCAGCCCTCCAGATGTTTGGAATATAATTCCCATCATCCCTAGCTAACAGGACCAGTGGTCAGGGATGATGGGAATTGTAGTCCCAAACATCTGGAGGGCTGGAGTTTGCCTCTGACTGGGCTAAAATGTCGTTGAACTGCAAGGTTTTCTATATTTTAATATCAACCATAGTCCACTTCTTAAAATGCTACCTTTTCGTCTGCCAAATATCAGTACAAAGGCATTAATAACCTTATCAAAATTGACACAGACACTAATCCTATCTTAATCAGTAGCGAGGCCAGTATTTCTGAATTATTATTTTTTTAAGACAATGCATATTGTATTTTTATAGAGTCAGTGGCACATGTCTAATGAGAAACCATCACAATGGAATTGAATTTTCTTCTTGAAAAGTTATAATTCTTTGCTTGCAAAGAAGACTAAATATAACCTGAAAATGCTAGATGGGCTTCTTGTTCATATACTTATCTGAAGGTGTTGGCTGCTCTTTTAGCTAGAAGCAAACCTCCAGTAGATTCCTATTTATCTCCTTGCCAATCAAGACGTGAATGACTGACAGTAACATAGCCTTATCTAGGCCTCCTGTCTGTGGTGCATTCTGCTAAGTGATGTCATCGCTCTTGCAGAAGAAAATAAGCAGATTATTACAGTGACTAGAAGCAAACTAAACATTTGGATTTTTGCATGGACAGATTTACACACTGTCTGTCAGATAAAGCACAGTTTGCCTGCTGCTTACACAACAAGAATGTGCCTGACAGCTTCTTCCCAGCTTTAGTATCTGATTACATAAATAGGCCATTCCCCACCATTCCTAAAGACTGACAGTCTGTCTTAGTTTAAAGAGCAATTTCTGACTATCAGCTTTTCTGTCTTGCACACTGCTCTGATTAACATCAGGGCACTTCCTGGAGGTCCAATCTGTTGGGCTTTCTTTCTTTTTTGTGATATATATATATATATATATATATATATATATATATATTAGAATGAAAATGAGAGAGAGAGATTAACTATAAAAAGGACAAGAAATAATATCATAATCTTTGCTCAGGTGTTTCATGTTATAAATGTGTTGGAAAACAGGGTCTTAACACAGTAGCTCTCCAAAATCATTCTTGTGACATGAAAAACTGGTCAACAAGGTATTGAAACTTCTGTAGCGACTAAGCTTTCTGTAAACTACTGGGGACAACATTTTTATAATTAGCAGCTTTTTCATACAGTTTTCATTTGTACTTGAAAACGATAGTGCACGTTGCTGTATTTTTTATGCGCGGAAGAAGGATGAAATGGGACATTACACTGATTTTCCTTGTTAATATGAAAGATTATGAAGGTTCATGGGACTACAACTTTTTAAAGCTTAAAACTGGAAGGACATTTCAATTTAGTCTAACAAAAAAAGAAAGAAGGCAGGCAGGCAGATAAGAAACATTTTGTGAATAAGACAATCTACCTAGACTCTTTCCAACAGTGGACAATCAGTCGGATGCCTACAAGAAGGCAACATTTCTTCTCTGTTCCTGCCTCCCAGCAACCAGTTTTCAGAGCTATGCTACCTATGGACACTGTTAACCTATTATTGCCTGTCCTGCTGCGTCCTCATGCCACCCTTCTGGCTCACACTGGCAGGGCGGCCTAAGAAGGATGCAAGAGGCTTGCTCCCTCCCAATCAGCCTGATAGGAAGGGCACATGCCTGCCCTGATGCGTCGTCCTCACATTGCCTTGCATGCCACCCCTCTGGCACACCCGTGCCCTGGCCATCATGAAGACTCTCTCCGCCGCTAAACTAGCTTAATATTTTGAGGCACATTTCAGGCCCTCTTACAGGACACTGGTATGCCCCTGCACACTATTTTGCAATAACTGGGCTAGGAGGCAAAGGCTAGGAGATGTTGATAGAGAATCATACTAGCATGCAATCCAATACATTAGTCCTTCTAAATTGTGAAAGAAATTGGTGCAATGTGTTTTCAAGGTACATAGGGCTACCAGCTTGTTCATGCCTTTGCATGATCAGAAATCAGATCATGAGAACTAGAACAGTGTGGACAGTTCTGGTTGCTGCACCTCCAAAACATGGTTGCAGAACTGGAAATGGTATACAAAAGGGCAGTGAAATGGTTCGGGGGCTGGAGTAATTCTCCTATGAGGAAAGCTTACAATATTCAGGGCTTTTTAGTTTGGGGTGGAGAAGCAACTGGATGAAGGGACATTACAAGAGATGTTTAAAATCATGCATCATGTCTACTAGAACCTGGGGTCATCCAAGGAAGCTGAACATTGGAAGGTAAGCAAAGACCTGGAGCAGCTATGCCAAAAGGTATACTGTATATCTGTTGTGACACAACTGCTAGGTCACCTCACAAATTGTGTCAGGTCGACTGGTCAGGGAAATCCGTGCTTGCAGTTGTACACATAGCAGCTACGTTCATGTTTCTTCTGAACTGGGGGAAGCCATGTACGTCTTAGTGGACAGATGAACCAGGAAGCTAAGGAAGAACCATACTGTCCACTCAGCTGAACACTGAGGGCTCTAACACCATCCTGTAGGTACCCTAAGAACTATGGTTCTTTGAGGGGTGGTGTTGGTGGAAGAGACTTCTAACAGAGAATTCTCAGTATCCCGATAACTCTCACAATGCTCAAAATTCTTTTAGGAAAGGAGTGGCAACTAAACTAGAATAAAATCCAGGTAAATATGTACTGTAAGTATGTTCCAAGTGTGATGTCCAACCAACTTACAGCAATTGGAAACTCTTACAGTTTTAAGAGTTCTTGACCATATTGTTCATGTTTACATAATGGAGAAATTTGAAATACATTGGTACCTCCGGTTATGAACTTAATCCATTCCGGAGGTCCGTTTGTAACCCGAAACTGCTCATGACATGAGGCATGTTTTCACTAATGGCACCTCATGCTGCTGCTGTGCTGCAACTTCTGCTCACATCCCGGGGCAAAGTTCGCAACAAGGGGCATCTATATTTCTGGGTTAGCGGAGCTCGTAACCTGCAGCACTCGCAAGGAGGACAGTATGTAACACGAGGTTCCACTGTAAGTGCTCTAACACGGGTATTTTGAATGACTTCCTATTTTTGAAAGAATACAGAGAATCTTCTTTTATTAGTCTATGGTCACACAAACCAAATCAAACCGTCAGACAATGATCTCAGATAGTATTATTATTTTTTGTACTACTTGCTTGTTAAAATAATCTAGCTTTCCTGTATCTCACCAAAATTCAGTGAAATAAACTGCACTGCATTATTAGGGCTGCCCACATTTCCCCCTCCCATAGCTAAACATGAGAAGGTGTTAATGAAGTTATTTGGAAAATGTTTCCAAGCTTCAGAAAGGGTAAGGACATAAAGAGCTTCACTGGTTACAATGGTAAACAATCACAAGTCATAACCACAATATTGTTCCTAGTTATTTCAGCTATAACTTGCAAGGCTTCCGAGCCAGACAAACCAGATGAAATATGTTGCTTCAGGTCTGCTCTGATGGATCCCTCTGAAATATCCACATTATTGCTTTTATTTTATTATGTACCACGCTTCATAACTGTACACTGCAGAATACAATAAAAATGGCACTACACTGCTTTAAGTACTTATTAAATAGGTCAAAAAGTTACCATAACAAATAACTTGTTCTGTTCAGGGTCCATTAATAACATATCTTGTTGTGCCTCTAAAACAAAAGTGGGGGCCAGAAAGACACAGCAAAAGCACCTTCAGTCCTGCCTTCTTTGGCTCAGTGTAAACGGAAAGTGCTGCACGCACAAAATCTCATTTAAAAGCGTGCCTCTGGACTCTCACAGGAAAACCCACACTGCAAAGTGACAATATTGTTACACTGTTAACCCATAAATTGTGCAAGATAGACAGGGAATAACAGGAACAGAGACCTATACAAAGAGATGGATGCTACTGGAGATGAAATTTGAAGACAAATACACAGCAAGGGCAATTGATAGGTCTCTCTATATGCAACTGCCGGAGTACAAAATCTAACACTTAGCCAATACAGGTTCAAGAGAGGGGGAAATGTTAGATCTATGCCATACTGTAATGCCTTTTGGGAGTCAGGACAAGGTAGCCTTGTCCCAGAGGGCTTTTGTGCAGACTGGCAGCTATGACTAAGGTTGCTGCCCATTAGTATTTGTAGAATATTTTTAATAATTTTGCCTTCGTTTTTTGTATACAACTCTGCATTGTTTTAGGGTGTCTTTATAGCCACCTTGTTGGACATTTTTGGTTGACAGATGGATTAAACATGAAAAAACTGAAAAATGTACATACTGGTAAAGATAAATAGATATGGATAAGAGGTTGCATTTTGCTAATTGTTTTTACTGTATTTCACTGAAATTTTATGTTTTTGTTTCCTTTGTTTCCTCAGGCACTTTAGTGTATAAATGTAGGGTCTAAATTTAAGTAAATATACCAACACCAAGAATCCAGAGGCACATTTAATTTGAAAAACGTTTTCAAATCTCATGATTTGTAACCTTTTGCAAAGTGGTTATACAGTAAGTTTTCTTGGACTCTTGGTCATGCTGGCTGACTGAAATGCTAAGTTTAAGAGAGGGGGTTGCATTACTTCTCAGTATGGCATGGACTGGTTACTGAATAAAAATGACACACCGAGACAAAGATATGGCATAGTGTCATGAAAAATGCAATACTGTAGGCTGGTATTTACTGCATTTTATGTAATGGAAACATGCAAATTGGCTGCAGATCTTAAGACGACCTTCAGCAACGATCAGCTGTACCTTGAACTAAATCTGAAAGCCAATATATGGAGTATTATTATTTTTTAAGTGAAAGCAGAAATTAAAATCTGAAGACATCAAGCAGGAATGTGGGTTTCAGCCCCGATGGCAAAGAGGCACTGTGGAAGCAGAAAGAGCAAATTTACACAGGTTTTGAGATATAGGAGAAGGAGAGTTCATGGTCAGGAATGATGTTAAGGTTATGGACAGTAGAGATAAATGGATGGCTTGAACAAGGAGACAGAGGTGAGGGGAGCTGTGATTGAATAGGCTACTCTAGCTCAACGGAAGCACTTCAGTCTTGCACGAAGTATAAAAAAGACTCGTGGCAGAAAAGAAATAAAAGGAAGCATGTAACGGTTCTACCAAACTGGTACATCAATATAAATTAAATTTAAAACTTAAGCTGCATACAGTGGAAATCATATTACACTTGATAAATCTCTACTTAACTGAAAGGAAATGGAGCTCCTGATGACCTCTCTATTCCTGCAACCGTGCTTATTTATAAAATCAAAAGTCACTTTTGAATCATTTCAAAGTACCATTAAGGAAAGCCCAGCTAGTTAAACACATCCCCTAAGGCTAGAGACCTGGGAACACTTGCCTGGAAGTACGCTTTGCCAAAATCAGCAGAACTTACTCCTGAGTAAAACAAGCTTAAGAAAATGTGGTTTTCAGTACATTCCCTATTTCAATTTGCCCCCCAGACCCCATTATTTCGTGGAGATCACATGGCTTCAGTCAATACTGAAATCTATTCTGAAGGGGAGAGGTGGCTCAGAACTGCAGATCTGACTCGTCTACTGATGACGGGAGCAAACCAAATTAGGCGCTGTTCGAAAGGTGATGGGGATTAAGGAAGGAATCGCAGCTGCTAAAAAGTGGCCCCTGCCATACAGATGCAAGTCTGATGGCAAAAAACCTCCAAAATCAGGAAAATGAAACAAATTATTTGTAAATCACATTAATAAGAAGGGTTTTTTAACAGTCGCATGTAGAATATTAACATCTGATGTGCCTATGAATAGTCACTGCTACTAGTATACATTAAGTGTTGTAATTGGTTTAAATCAGCATGGGCCATCTGTCTTTAATACTCTTATTACAAGGCAGTAAGCAGAGAACTATTAGAGCTGCAGTATAAGCTGTAAGATCTTTACTCGTTCTTAAATCATTTAAAAATAATGAGAGCTTTAGCCTTTATCTAATTAACGAGTGCCTTCTTTGAATTAGAAAAACTGTATCATTTAGCCCACGGTTGTTTAGTAAATTGGCTTGGTGGCACGTAAGCTAATGCAGGGTAGCAGTGGAGTGTCTTGTTCCTGGCTTATTACTTGAATTATAATTCAATGATCACCTTAGATCATGGGCTATTCATAAATCAGGAGGCTGACATCAGATGAAAAATTGTATTAATATATGAAACTTATTATATAGTACAAACTGCTCTCTTGATAAATTACATTGTTCAGGCTTGACAATGATTGCATTTAAAACATTATTCCAGTTTGCTGTTTTACAGACTGAAACCTCTTCATGAAAAATTTACAATGCTCCTCTGTGTTTTGGAGTCAGAGGGCAATAGTAGCAAATGGCAGACATAACACCATACTTTAGATTTGCTGGCAGCAGCTGAGGACAGAAAACACTTTTAAGTGCAGGAGTGAGGGGAGGAGGGGAACCCTCAGATGTGCCCTTAGAATCTACATATCTAGTTTTATGAAGATACTAATTGTCCTCTGCTGCAGAAGCACAGTAAATAATGAAATTTTAATTTCAGCTTTCCGGATTGCTTTCTTCCATATAGGTGCACGTTTCTCAGGAATTTATAGCTTGAGAAGCAAAAAATAAAGGGGGAAACCCATGAAGTTTAATTTGAATTGAGACTGAGCTCCTCAGATGATGCGTTATGACAAATGCTTTTTGCCAAGGCTGACTGGGTTACTCATGCTGTAGTTCCATATTATTTACATTAATTACATGAAGGCTGCTTTGTTAATGGTACATTCTGGTGTGGGTCGCAGCGTGATATGCTAATGATCTAAGAAAAATCTGCCTCTTCAATATTTATGATAATTTGTAAGAGGAAATAGGATTGCCTTTATTTCTTCAAGAGAATGAACAAAAAATTAGAACGAAAACAATTTATTCATGGGAAGAAGAAAGTGGTTCTAATCAGAAGACATTTCTGTGTTAGAAGCACAGAACAACCACCTTGTTGTTTGGGATTTTGTCATAACCTCTGACAAAGTGTTAACATGGCAGGTCACTGGATCTTGCAATGTAAGGACGATTGCTCACGATAAGATAAAATAAAATAAAACAAAATTATTTTAAAAGCCTCTTAAAACCACAGTTTTTAATCTTCTGACGCGTGATCAGCAGAGATATGGCAATGCGTACACTTTAGACTATGTTAGCAGAAACAACAAGCTCTCGCCAATCTGTAAGATACCACCAGAATAAATGCTGCTATTGTTTCTCTATTCACATTGCCATTGTTTTTATTATACACAAAATAAAAAAAGACAATAGAGTAGTTATTAGGTTTCATAACATCCACTTTCAGATAATCCAAAGAGCAAACACTAAAACTACCTTATGGCTAACTTTAAATTTCTTCTTAGCTATTTTGCATCAACAAATGGGTAAAATGAAGCATTCCTATGTCATACTGGTAATCAGTTCAAATAGGGGCTACTATACAGCATATTGGGACGCGGGTGGCGCTGTGGGTAAAACCTCAGCGCCTAGGGCTTGCCGATCGCATGGTCGGCGGTTCGAATCCCCGCGGCGGAGTGAGCTCCCGTCTTTCGGTTCCAACTCCTGCCCACCCAGCAGTTCGAAAGCACCCCTAAGTGCAAGTAGATAAATAGGTACCGCTTTCTAGCGGGAAGGTAAACGGCGTTTCTGTGCGCTGCGCTGGTGCTGGCTCACCAGAGCAGCTTCGTCACGCTGGCCACGTGACCCGGAAGTGTCTGAGGACAGCGCTGGCTCTTGGCCTCTTAAGTGAGATGGGCGCACAACCCTAGAGTCGGACACGACTGGTCCGTACAGGCAGGGGTACCTTTACCTTTTTATACAGCATATTATAATGACTTCACACTCTTTCAAGATTAAAGGGGTGTAATCCTGCTCCTGTGGAAGTCAACTGCAGCCTTAAGGAGCAACTCAGCAGCCTTTTGCACCGATGTAGTCGCACTGGAACGCTAGCAGGGTCACTCTTTTGCTGTGATCAAAAAATTCTGAATAATTTTGCTGGTTTCACTTAAATTACTCATGTGTGAATAAAGTTCAAACTAGCAGATTTCAAACCTTTTAGTGTGCGTTTCAGAAAAAGTTTTATCCTATGTTTAAAAATGTTAATAGAACAAAGTGGGAAAATACATTTATAGTAAGAAAATAATAAATCTGAAATATGTGGCAGGCAAATATTTAAAAAGTAGTGAGAACCAGGGAATCTTACAGAAATTGCACGCCAGTCTGGCACTGCCCACAAAAATATATCCCACAGAAAAGTTAAAACAGATTATTGACCCTATAAGCACAAGCCAAGACATGAATATTATACAGTATAGATAGCTCTATAAGCCATATATTGTAAAGTTAGATCAGTGATAAATACTTGAACTACTAAACCCTTTCAGATTATGACAGATTATTTTTATTACTTTTACATTAGAGACTAACTAGGCATGATGGATGGGTCATCTTGAATAGATAAAAAGCTGAGTGGGATTTGGGGCAGTGAGTGAAAGGGAATCTTGAATTTTTCTCCTGCTTGTGCTCCCCCTGCCTCCACTTATTTTCTGTTGGCAGGCCTTCTATTCTTAGAGCTTTCCTGGAAAAACGTGGCTGGGGCAGACAATCGGGGCAGGGGGAGAGGCAGAGAAAAACTGCAACACCCCCTGCTGTCCAATATTTGTGTGCACAAATCTATCCCCTGCAACACATGGGTTATTCACATAAAAATACAAAATACTGAACTCGCACAGATTTGGAACTATTTATGAAATTCATCAGCTTTTAAATATACACTGTTATACTACCACAGCACCCCAAATATTTTTTTTTCTTCTGCCTACCAACTGCTGCACATGCTAGGAAAGAAACCTTAAGTAAGTAACCTTAAGTTATATCCAAAACCTGCACAAATAAAAGCCAATGAGAGCCACATGACCTCCAGTAGACTTATTGAGAAAGGCTACAGAGCAGAAGAGGTGTTTGTGTGTGAGAGAGAGGCATGCACAAGAACCTCTGATTTTTGTGTGGCTGTAGTGCTCCCTACTGCAAAAAGTTGTTTTTGTTGTTGTTGTTGTTGTTTGAATTTATATACTGCCCTATACCCGGAGGTCTCAGGGCAGTTCACAGAACAAAATCAAAATACAAAACCACAAAATACATAATCAAAATAAAAACAGCAACAACCCAATACACACTCCCCCAATACCGTAGTCACATCCATTGTCTTTGCTATTAGCCATACCCACCCCTAGCATCCTTATCCCGGGAGGCTGCTATGAGGAATGTGGTCCTCAGGCTGAAAAAGGCTCCTGTCATAGAGCAGCAGAATTCAAAAGTGCATTACAGAAAATACAGCCAACGCCCATTTCACTCGGGGGTCCCATTCTTGGCCACCACGCGCATTAGCAGAGTGCGGTATGTGTGCCCTGCTCCTGTTCTGCCCCGCCCCGCCCCCATCCCATCCTTTTAGTGAAGTGTTTAGTGATGTTTTTGGTCATTTCCGGTTTGGGCACCGTGCGCAACTGTGTGTCTTTTAGACACATGTCAATCAGTCGTTGCCTGTCAATAAAAGCACGGCCAATTTTCTGGCTTTGCGGTTACAAATATAGGCTTGGAAGTGCGTAGGCAATGTCTGCTGAAAGCGCAAGAGCCAGAGGACTTGCTGTAAACTTTGTACCTCTTTGTATGGCCAGAAATTCAGTTGAAAGGCAGCAGTTCAGTGGTAAACCATTCACTTTACGTGCAGAAGGGTGGAGCTTAATTCCTGGTATCTCCAGGTAGAGCCGCTAGAGAGTCACTGCCTGTCAGTGTTGACAATACTGAACTGGATGGGCCAATGGTCTATTTTATTATAAGACAGCTTTCTATAATCCTAAAGGTGTTTCCTATGCTGGTTGGAAAAATCAACTTTCCTTTTCACTTGCCTTGCAGAATTAATGGTTTGTGGGGTTTTTTAAAAAAACACCTGAGGTGAGAATTATGATCCATGAATTCTCTGGAACTGGTTTTAATCAGAGAAGGAAAATAATTTTGGTTCTACCTACACATCTATCAATGATCCTCCAAACCCACTTGTTTAGAAACTGAGATATGAAAGATAGGAGCTAAATGGCACCTTAAACCTAGGTTATGATAGGAGCTAAATGACACCTTAAACCTAGGTTATGGGCGCAACAGCGGAATGTCTAGGCACACTTTTTTTTAATAACAATAATACAAAGCTGAAAATTAATGAACTGCAGCTCAGATATTATGTTCATTTTTCACATGGCCTGGTCCTTCCCTTGCCCACCCCCTTTATATTCTCAAAAGGGTCTCTTCTCCAGTCTTCAGAGAGTAGCTGGAAATGGGGAGGCGGGAAAAGGTCCTCCTTTCCTTCCACTCTGCAGTTTTAATCTGAAATCTTAGGTGCACCCAGAGCTCAGAAACTGCTCGCGCTAATTAAATTCCCTGTCGCAAAATGCACCTAGAACAATGGGAGTTTCAAACACTGCTCCAAACCCCTACCCTCCCTTTTACCTCACCTACCATGCTGTCCCTGGTGAGTCAGCAATGGCAGGAAGGAAGGAGAAAAGAAGGTCTGTCTGCCCCCTCCTTCCAATACCTGATGTGTTCCTGTACTACACATAAGTAACCCTTGCTAAACACAGTCTCCTCATTGAAAGGCTACTGCAATGTCAGCAAATCAATTCAGACTAGAAATAAGCTGAGCCATTTCCCATTTTTTTGAGAAATAGCTTTATTTTATTAAATTTGAGTAAGGAGGAAGCTCAATCCCCACAAACGTAAACCAAGCAGAATGAGACATTTATTCTTGAACAACCCCTGTAATTTTTCTAAAGGCTTTTCTGAACATATTCTTTGCTCCAGAATTTCTTCTATAACGCTGCTGCTTCAAAAATTAAACAAGCTAATAGGCAGAAGAAAAAAGAAAAAGGGCAGCTGTGTAAAAACACTGTTCTCTATGAAAAGACAGAGAAGGGTTGCTAAACACATGATCACAGAGCTGAGACATGAATAAGTATATGTCTAAAAAGAAAGCAAATACTAGAAATGTTTACTGTCCACTGATTTTAACTATCCAAGATCCTGACCCCAGTTCTAGCCCTGTCTCACTGATATTTGGGGTTAGTTTGATGAAGAAAGGTTAAAATGATAGGGTTATTTCATTAGTGATAAAGAATAATGAGCACTCACAATAGCATTCTCAAAAAAAAAAAAAGTATTCCGCTCCCTTAGATGTCTGAACACCTCTGCTCAATGAACAGCAACTCTTCATCTGCTAATTGGGGAATAGAGAGGTAAAGGTCATGTGCAAAAACAATAGGGGATATAAAAATAATGCATAGTAAAGGAAATTGCTACATCTTCCAATTGTCAAAATGACAGCTGCTAGAGAGAAATGAGGGTGTCAAACACAAGTATTCCCAAGGCTTGCAGGCTGGGTAGCAAGACATTGTGCCTGCTGGTACTATACTAGCTGATACTAGGGCCAACTGAACCATCCCTCAGTGAAAATAATAACTATTATTCCTTCTCTCTAGTGTTCTCTCCAAGTTTCTTGGGTCTTGCTCACATCTTACATTTCAGCGTACAATTCTCAATGGTATGCAAACACTCTGGAGAGAGTGTGGATTAGTCATCATGTAGTTGCACTTTAACTCACTGCGCCCTTGTGGGAGCACAAAACTACTATATACCACTCCAAAGAAGATAATGCATTTTCTGAGTAGTACCCCCTTACTCTGTTATTTAACATTTCTCAAGCAGAGTGCAAGACGCTACAGAATAAATGTTAAATACAGTAATGTACTCTCCTATTCAAGAGCTCCCATACGCACACTTAAAATAGTATTACCGTATTGGCTTGAATATAAGCCTCAGTTTCCCCCCAAATTCCAACCATGAAAAGTTAAAGGTGCAGCTTATATTCGTGACCTTATGGTATGCAGCCAGGAGTGTAGTCCCCCATCCTTTCCCCCAAGGCCAGGAAGGGAGAGAGTGAGGAAGGGGAAAGGCCACCGGCAATGCAGCGTCCCCCCCCCCCATGCAGCCAGGAGCAGCGAGGAATGGGGTGGCTTATATTCGGGTATTTTTCCTTTTTTTCCCCTCTCCCCCCCCCCAATTTTAAAGGTGCAGCTTATATTCGGGTGTGGCTTCTATTCAGGCCAATACAGTACAAAACACATAGGGCAAGATCCAAAGTTTGTTGAACTGACTTTGAACTGCAACCCAATACAAACCCGGGAGCATAGCTCACTAAATTCATTATGAATGACTTCTGAGTAGACATGCATAGGATTGCTGTTAATCTACGAGGTGCACTAACTCATATTGTGGTGTGCTAGTTTCACCAAAAACAACCTGCTCTCAAATATGTTTTCTCAGAAGTAAATCCCACTGAGTTTAATGGGATTTAATATCTCCCTCATACATCTGGGATTAGGATAATCTCCTAATTCAGGAGGTGTGAAGTCCAGGCAGGCAAACAAATGCAATACATATAACCACATGTACACACACTCTTTCTCTTTCCTTCTTGCACAGATTTTCCATCCTCATGCATATCTGTTTCCCATACACAGGCACTCTCATGCGTATATTCTCCTCCTTCTGTAGACATACATGGCGGAGTCTGGTGTGTACATTCATACAGTGCATATGCTCCCATGTGTGCATGGCTGAGGTCATGAAAACAGGAAGACATCCAGTAAATCTGGCCTTGTGTGCGCAGTGAGGTATCAACAGTTCATGTATCTAGAACTGGTGGTGATAGGCATGCCAGTTCTTTTCACGCTTCTGGGAACAAAGACCTTGCAGCTGTGGTTTCGAAATATGGCTTCTATTTCAGTTGTAGCACAAGGAATGAAAGAATTTTTCTTAAAGTGGCAGCAAGGTCCCATTCCTACCCCTAAAATCAGGAGATGTCTAAAACATTGACTAAAATCTCTTCTGCCCAGGGGCGGCAGACACCATAAATACACCACTGCTGCTGGCACTGTCCTATTATTATATTTTATTCCTGTTTGACAAAAGTGGCTGACTATTGTCAATAGAGAAAAAGTTTCCGGGCTATTAAAGTGTATTCTCAGCATTTTTTTCCTTCTTTTCTCCCTGCTTGGATCTTCCCCCAGGGTGCAGTTAAAGAATTGCGTTGAAAACCTAACGCACTCTCACAAGGCCTAGATTGTGAATTTTTTATACTCACAAATGGTTGGCATCTTCAGCTGTGCCCCACCCCCAATATTTACTCTGTTTGTTAAGGCATGCACTAAAGTATAAGAAAAGAAGACCACATTATGTGTCAAATTAAATGTTGCTGATACATTCTTCAATTGTACATGCAATGACGTTCTGTTATAGATCAACTGCTGGACAATAATACTTGCACACTCCCCGCCTGACAAACTGTTCTGCATTTTGTGTGAGACGCTGTAATGTTTCTGACGATCTGTACAAGGCCACACATTTCAACAAATTCTCCAAATTAATGCTGAGACCGGTTTGCAATGTTTTTGTTCAGTAGCATTCACTCTTGCTGATTGTATCCTAAATAATAAACCATGGCCTCAGGCAGTTTTCCCCAGAATGTTTATGATGAGAGCTCATTCATCTAAATCTACTGGCCAATGGAATAAAATAAATCAAGAATTTCCAAAATATAACAATATTTGTGTTCACTAGATAATTGATGACTGCAGCTGTGCTAATTAAAACCCATCTGAGTTTCATTAATCTTGGTCACTGGGTCCAATTGCTGTACACCACACCCATATCACCAGACCAGCATGTTACCTTTGCACTTATATTCCACTGTCAGGTTTTAATTTTTAAGCTTTAGGATTATGCATATGTGTAAGAATGTGTGGGTTTAACTGTATAAATGCTAGGTTTTAAAGAGCAGAAAGCATTTAACACCTAAAGGCTGGAAACATATTATACCACCCAAATGCCCTTTCAGCTGCAATCCTGTGAACCTCAGTGAGATTTAGGTAGCTAACTGCACGCAGGATTGTGAGCAATGTCCACAACAGAGACAACAGCACACATAAAAAAATCAGGTTCAAGCTGAAACTGCCAACCAGTTAGGGAGGAGCCATGGCTCAGCGGGAGAACATCTGCTTTGCATGCAGAAAGTCCTGGGTTCAAGTCTTGGCATCTCCAGGTAGGGCTGAGCGAAAACCCTGCCTGGAATCCTGGAGAGACATTATAAAAAACAACCTTTCCCCATTTGGGGGGAGCTTGTTACAAACTCATCTTGATGCATTTCTTCTAGGTGTGACTTTTCCTCCTTTGTCCTCACAGTCCTTCGTCTTATTACTTACAGTTTCTACTGGCTGCAGTAACCCATCACAGTGCTTCTTGGATGTGATGATATCAAGGACACACTGGTAAACAAAGTCATGTTGGCCAACATAGCCAAGAGTCTCAAAACAGCCATGTGCCCAAATGAAGTGAAGGACTGTCTGAGCAGAGGAGGACCAGGGGGAAAAGGAAAATGCCCCAAGCAGCAGTACCAGCCATGGTGATGTAAGGACATGGAATTGCAGGGAAACACAATATATATGTTCAGCAAGGCAAAGGGTTTTTTTTTTTTTTTTTGGTAATGTGTTGAACCTTCAGTTCAAATATCACAATATTTGGAATACCCCCAAAACAATGTATTACTCGCAGTTCTCTGTGCACAAATATTCATGTGCTTTTGTAAGCAACTGTGAAGCATGAAATTAAGGGTGAGAAAATTGTGGCCCTCCAGCCCACATGGCCCATGGCCAGAGATTAAGGGAGTTGCATCTCAGCAACATCTGAAGGGGCTTGGTTTCCCCGCCCTTGCATGAGAGACATAGAGTGATGCAAAACAAACCTGGTAACGTGTGACGAGTTACCTGGGCACGGTTTGGTTTTCCTCAGGCAAGATTGCTTGCACTGCATAAGTTGCTTGCATTAGGAAAAATGGCTGTGCCACAAGCAAAAGCCAGATCCACATGCAGAACAAATTCTGAGGGTCCTACCCTATGAATGTGCAATAAATTCTTCTATAATGCCATTAATAACAAAGAGGCAAGAATGATTTCCCCTTAATATTATTCCTGTGGCATTTTATTTACCAGTTTAAAAAGTTCCCCACTGGAGCAGGAACTATATCTTCACTAGAGAATTCCTAGGTAATGGCCACAGCATACACATATTTTTCTATATCAGACAACATTTTTATAGCTCTAGATATGCTTTGCTTGTTAAAGAAAAAGAAATGTGTCAAAAACTTGTGGCTCAGATAAATATCTACAGAAATAGCTATAACTAATGTTAGTAACTAAGCTGCCTTGCAGATCATAAATACTAGGAAATATAAATAACTCCAAGAGACAACTGTACAATCTATATTTGAAGAAAGGGGACATTTGAGTAATCAATCATAAGAAGCCAACACTGTCATAAACACAGCTTATGAAAATACTTGTAAACATTTATTAAATGTAAATTCCTCTTCAAAATGTATATTATGAGAGATTTCTATTTTTTTCATGCAAATTGGAACATGCAATACATAGTAGCTGATAAATGTACAACTACCTCCTTTCAGGATTTGTTCTTGTTGTACTATACATGTTTTTGTAGATATACACTTTATCTCTTAACTAATGTGATAAAAACGTATATTACTGGTGAACATAAAGCTTAGCTGTAACAGTTTTACTATCAACACCATTATATTCATTAGAACATACTGATGCCTCAGTGGGGATCTGTGAGCCAAATAGCAAGATATGCCAATCTAAACAATTGTTAGCGTAATTAGACCCATTATTTATACAACTTCCAATGTTTACAATAAAGAGTTACAAGTGCTGTGTAACATTAATAAATTTGTGAACATTTGATGCCCTTCTGTCATGCTTTCTGCCACAGAAAGGGCTAAATACTCATTCTAGATACATTTCATTTTACTCCTCCATCTATTTACATTTTATTCATTCTGATTACTTTTTGAGATCCCTGAGTCAAGGGACACCCCTGGAAGTCAAAGCATAGACCTTCTAAGGCATACACCCCCCCCCAAAAAATCTAAATCTTGAGGTTACCAGTGCATGAACTACAGCAGTCAGGCTTTCCCTGCTGAGGAATGCTGTAGGTGAACCAGACATTGCTGGTAAAAGGCACTCCTAGCCACAGAGGACACCTGGGCTTCTAGTGACAATGGTGTATCCAATAGTACCCCCAAGCTACACACTTGCTCCTTGAGGGAGTGCAAACCCATACAGAATGGGAAACCTGCCTATCACTCAGCCACCTAAAGAGCACCCATCTTCCTAGAATTCAAATAGAGTTTATTATCCCCCATCCAATCCACCACCAAAGTCAGACACCAATCCAGAGCTTCCACAGCGCTCCTGGCTTGAGGTGTTACTTATGGAGAAGTAGAGTTGTGTGTCATCGGTGTACTGATGACCCCTTGCTCCGAAACACCTAATGACTACTCCCAATGGCTTCATACAGATGTTAAATAGCATTGGGGAACTCCATAACACAGCTGTCAGGGTGCTGAGGAGCACTTACCCGGTGCTACTCTCTGAACAAAGTCCCACAGATAAGAATAAAACCATTGTAACATGGTGCTTCCAATACCCATCCCACCAAGTCGGTCCAGGAGGATATCCTAGTCAATGGTATCAAAAGCTGCTTAGAGATCAAGCAGAGGTCATAACAGGGTCATAATTCCCCAGTCTCTCTCAAGATAAAGATCATCCATCAGGGTGACCAAGGCTGATTCAGTCCCAAAGTAACCCAGATTGTAGAGGATCTAGATAATCAGTCTCATCCAGGAATACCTGTGAGTTCTATTATTTTTTATTTATTGAATTTATATGTCACTCTTCATCCAAAGAGCTCAGGGCAGTTCACAAGATAAAAACACAAGATAGAATCACAAAATAAACAGTTAAAACAAGAACAAAACCTGTAACCCCGCCTCATACAAACACATTTAAAAGACCATAGAATACTAATCAGACAAAGGCCTGGTTAAAGAGGAATGGTTTTGCCTGGCGTCTAAGGATGTATAGTCAACACACCAGACGAACCTCCCTGGGGAGAGCATTCCACAAACAGAGCCATCACAAAAAAGGCCCATTCTCATGTTGCCACCCTCCATACCTCTTGTGGAGGAGGCACAAGAAGAAGTGTCTCAGATGATGATTGCATATTCTGGATCACATTACCTACAATGTACCTACAAAGGGTAGAACTTATACTTATGGTCAGTGCTTTTTTTCTGGAGAGACACAGGGGTACGCATACCCCTAAACATTTTGTGAATCTAAGTTTGGCCTTGTTATAGGGCAGTATTTCAATATGAGTAGGAAAATGAGAGTACCTCTAAACATATTTTTTTAGAAAAAAGCACTGCTTGTGGTATTCCTACATCCTTTTATTGTTGTGTCAGTTCACCTATAAGGTTAAGACACTCAATACTGTAATCCATTTTGTATGACTGCTTCTCCAGTAATTTTAATATGTTCTTTCATTCTAAAATATGAAAATCTAACTAAGTTATTGACAAAGATTCAGTCTGTGATTTATTTATTTTTTAAGCGCTAACTCCAAACTATACCTCTCTACATTTCTTGAAGAAAATATATATTCCTAATAATAGTGTTTGCTCTCACCATACATAGTCAGGAAAAAACTATGCTTAGCAAGTAACTTATGGAACTTACTTTCATTAGCAATAGAGAAAGCATTCATTTGCATTATGTCAATTGACTCCTCTTTCATTCACATATGCAATTTTCATTAAATATCTGCAGGAAGCATATATTTCAAAGAGTTGCACCTCCAGTGAAGTTGTGGCATTTCTGGTACTGGCCACAAAAAAACAACGGCAACAATGAAAAATATTATTTTACTGAACTCACTTTGAATTCATGAAACTGTAATCATTTGATCTGACATTTTTAATAAAAGTAATTGTTTTATCCAAAGCACGGACAGCTGAAAAATTAAGAAGTTCAATAAAAGGAGACTAAATTGTAAAAGGTGAAGTGGGAGTGAGGAAATCTGTGTGTAGACATTTAAACATACACCTTGTGTCTAGTACAGGGAAAAAGAGGGGGAGACCACACAGATATGCATATGTATTGATGTGTGTGTGCATTTATGATCTCAACCCACATCAGCCACAGTCACTGTGTCTTCTTAATCAAGCTACTATATTTTAGTCCTCTTTTTTTTAAAGGGGATAATGGCTAACTCTTGCTGAGGGAATTAATTGGTTCAAAATCCCAAAGATTTCTGCAGTCAGTGGGAGAAACCCCTTGTCAGTTTCACATCTCTTTTAGATAAGGGTCCAGGTTAAAGCAAGAAGAAGCTGCTTTTTCCATTGACTTCAGATTTCTTGCATTTATTTCCCTATTCTGTGGAGGTTCCCAAACTATCTGTGGTACCCAGTGCTCAAGAAGGCCACATGTTCTCACTCCCTTGCACTGGAGTTTGCACTTGTTTACTAAAAGTGAAGGGATGGACAGCAACGTAGCTATAGCACCAAACACCTATGCAGAGTGGAACCAACATCCAACAGTATGGCTACTTCTTTCCTTTTCAGCTACTGTATACATTCCATCAAGCTACTGTCACTCAGTCCTATTGCGCTCATACGCTACTTGTGGACTTCCTACAGGCATCAGGCTGGCCACTATGGAAACCAAATGCTGAGCTCAATGGGCCTTTGGTGTGATCCAGCAGGGCTCTTCTTATGCTCTTAATTGGGACTCGTGCGAGTTCTGCACAAAGAATAACACAGAGTTGTGCCTTGCCTTTAGGACATGTGTTAAAAATGCCTGGAGATATGCATAATAAGGGGGTGGGAACTTCCTTGGTTTCCAACAAGCCTTTCAATTAGTAGGGAATTTGCAGCATACCTGGCCTTTATGGGAAGCAGATGTTGGGCCTTGCAGTAGCTGGAAGATGACATTTCCAGAGCTAGCATCATCACAGCTGCTTTACACGGCAGCAGGTTGCTCACCGGCTTTTGTGCTCGTGCATAATTGCCCCAAGAAATCCATGACAGTTCATCTCTGAGCTGCAGGATCCATATTTTAACTTGGGAAAGGGGTGGGGAGGCTGTTGTGTGGTTGCAGTGGACAATATTTATGTGGAGTCTTCATAAGCCTACTGCTATTTCCATTGCCTGCAGTATCAGAAGAATAAGAAGGGTAAGCTCTGTATGATTGTACCAAGGACAACATTTTAATGGAAACTGGGGGGTAAGGTGGGACTAGATTGGTGAAGCCTAAGTGAGCATGCAGTTTGGAGCTGAAATGCCATGGTTAACCATCCAGCCATATATTTGGTGGGAACCATGACTGCAGCACAGAGCTTTGTTTTGTTAGCTATGGTCCCTGCAATGATATGCAATTCCTTGCCTGAATTCTTTTTCCTTTTTTTAAAAAAAAAGGTTTAGAAATACAATGTTAAAAAAAAGAAAGAAAAAGAAATACAATGTTAATAGCATCTGCAATATAGGACTGGAGGTACCAAAGCCGGGGGTTGGGTGGGTGAGATATTTTGGATCAATTAGTTTGCTACAATATAGTATAACATGATTATGTGAGTGCAATATGCCCAGGGAGATGCAAGCTAAACATGCTACAATTGTAGGGTAAATTTGGTAAGAAAAACTTAAAGTAAGTCACAGGAAAACAATAATAAATGAAAATAGTTGTCCAGCTATTTCACAATGCCTGCATTCAATAACATACTGCACTTGAAGGGCAAGATGTAACTGCTTAAATATTTATTGTGTAAATACATGTGCTGGGAGTTTGTTTTATGTCCGATTTTGACAACAAATAAGTTTAAAAAGGTAAATCTAATGCAATGCAATAAAACTGCAAAGTATGTTCTGACCTTCCACTTCTTCCTACAATCTGTATACGCACACACATACACACACTTTAATAATACATATCCCAGAGGAGTACAACTGACCCCAGTAAATCCTGCTATTTCCCCAAGTGTAGAATTAAAAGCTTCATGACTGGAGTGAGAAAACACATTTGTTTCCATTTTGTGATATCATTTTTTCCCTTTCAGGCTAGCACCACCACCCATATCTGTTACTTTCTCCAAAGTGAATGAGATTTATACTACAACTCAGTTTACCAGCACTAAAATCAGGCTTATTTCCCTTTAAAAAATCATTTGTATGCACTCCTTAAAATATGATTTTAATGAGAGATGGAGAAAGATTCTCTGACCTGATACATTAAGTTACACAACTGCCTCTTACAGAAAAACAAAAAGGGAGAATAGTAAAAAACAACACTTCAGTATAAAGAAGGGTGTAGCTCAGAACAAAACTAGAAATACATTAAACAAATCAGCGAGACAAAGAGCTGATAGGAAAAATCAAATAAATATGGAGTATCAATAAATGAAAGTAATTGGCATCATATCTGGAAAAACTGCAGTGTTTTTCTCAACTTGAATACTATGGAAGAGCTTATTACAGCTTAAAACTAGGTATTAGAAACAATATGGGTATAGGGAACAATATATGTTGACAAGATTGTAGGGTGGCTTGCCTCAATCAGGTGTCCTCCAGATGTTTTTAACTACAATGCTCATCATCCCACATCAGCACAGTCAATGCTTAGGGATGCCTAGAGTTGAAGTCCAAAACATTCAGAGGGTACCAGGTTGGGGATGGCTGTTGTACAGTAATATGAATCTACATGTAAAGTGGAGCAGAAATTAGCCTTGTGACAGATTACAAATAGCGAGACTCTCCAGAAATACTGCTTTTAGAGAGTAGTCAAGGCCCCATGAGGAAAGAGGTACACAATTTAGTGTAATACTTATTAGTTGACATACACAGGCAGACAAAATAGGGCATGAAGCTATGGTTTCAAACATCAGGAACTGGGTAAATTAGAGCTTAAAGCTTTGGATTAATAGAAAACATAAGAACCACCTTGCTGGATCAGGGTTTTGTTCCCCAGCAACTGATGTTGTAGGTAGTACATAGCCTTATTGTCCACAGATTTGTCTAAAGCCATCCAAGTTGATGACTATCAGTGCATCTTGTTGTAGCTGTGTTAAGAAGTACTTTGTTTTGTTTTTCCTTAATCTCTCAACACCCAGCATCATTCGATGACCCTGGATTCTAGCGCTATGAGAGAAGAAGATAAACAACTCTCTGTTTCCTTCATGCCACACATATTTTATGTGCTTCTATCATGTCCCCTCTTACTCACCTTATCTCTAAACTAAAAAGTCTGCAATGTTGTAGCCTTTCCTCATAGGGGAGTTGCTCAAGCCCTTCAATCATATTCTGATCCCTTTCTAGCTCCACAGAATCCTTTATTGAAGTGCGGTGTCCAGAATTGTACACAGTATTTTAAGTTAGGTCACACACGGGGGGGGGGGGGACACTTTGTGGTATTGGCAGGATTCCCTCCCCACTCTCCGCTTTCCTGACAATACCTAACATGGAATTTGCCTTTTTTTACAGCTGCTACGCACTGGGTCATTTTCATCAAGCTATTCACCAAGACCCCAAGATCTCATTGCTTGTCAGTAACCACCACTTCAAAGTCCATTACTCATCTAGGTGGTCAGTTCAGCTCCAATAGTTGTATCCAATCCTGTACAACTGGAGTTCCATTCTCAATTAATACATTCCATTACATACTCTATATCACTTTGTTTTAAATCCTGTTTTATTCATCTACTCAAGTAATTTCTTTAAGGTGGTGCAGCAATAAAACTGATAGCACATTAGCAAAGCTAAGCAGGGTCCAATATGGATTCAAGTTGGATGGGGAACCGCGTCTTGAGACTCCTGCATTGCAGGGGTTGGACTAGCTGACCCTCGTGGTCCCTTTCAATTCTGTGATTCTGTGTCTATTGCTTCTAGTACTTTGAAGGCAATGCCATGGCCCTTTCTACATGAAAATCTAAAGGGGAAATTATTTAAGAACAAGAAAAGAAAGGAAATTTGACAGAATTTAATTCACCAAGGAACATCACACATATTAGTATAAATATACTCAGTTACTTTCTTCTTAAAGAGGTAAACAAAACAAAGAGGAAAATGTAAAAAGCATACAAGTAACTGGTATAGAATTATAATTGTTTTAAAACTGCTTAAAATATTTTCAAAAACCTACATATGGATGAGTGTAATCCATTTATTGGTACCCTAGAGTGTGTCAAAAATCTACATGCTGTCCCACTGTGAAATATTTTGCACTTGAATCTTGGATTAAGCTGGAAAAAATGTAAAATTACATGTAAACAGACAACTCCCTACAGATTCTACATCAGAGGCTTGGGTTCGCTGCTGTTCTTAACAAGTTTTACACAGCATTCCTGAAAGTACTAGGATCTGACAGGTGACTAAAATAACCAGTGCTTTAAACTAAAATATACCAGAAATAGAAGTGCATTCAGTGGATAATTATTCACACCACTTTGAGTGGAAGAGTTCAGTCAGGACTCCCAAAAACAAAATTTGATGGATACTTGCTGGGGAGAGGGGAGAGACTGGCCATGAAGATGTCAAAAAGGAAAATCCACAGAGGCACGTTTTCTAATTGAGTTAATGTAGAGGATAGTGTCTTCCAGATGTGTTGAAACTCTCACCATTCCTGACCATTGGCCATGCTGGCTGAGGCAACAACATCTGGACCGCACTGTGTTGGCTACACCTGAGCTCCCTACATCTCTGCAGTAACCATCACAAAGGCAGGGACACATTAGAAATCTTCTGGGCTCGTTCACAGTTCAATCTACACATCTGGAGTTTCTCATCCTTTCTATTCATTTGAGAACTTGAATAGTGGACCAGCATGTGGCCCACTGCCTTGTCTTCTGAAAGAGCCCATGAGGCAAGTCAGGTCAGGGATTGGAGAACCATGGAGAGCTCCAAGCAAGCATCTTGCTACAGCAAAGGCTAAAGGTGGGCTGAGGTCTCTTGAGCCTCTGCCTGCAGTCTACATCTCATGGCTCCAACCCCTTGTGAGAACTGTAGCCCTTAGAAGGCCATCCCTCTGGCCTGAAGAGAGTCACATTTTCTGTAGTCTTTGGCCTCCCTCCCGGTGCATTCCTGCACCATTAATCCAGCAAGATAGGTTGGGAGGCACTCAGTTCCTCAGGTCAAGGAGAAGACACCCCTGAGGCTCTGGCTCTTGGGCTCCTGCCTGCCAGCTTCGGATTTAGTGCTCCCCTGGTCACCAGCATCAAGCTCAGTGTCAGATACCTGGTCTGGCTGCATTAGCTTTTGACTCTGCTTATTCGACTCTATGTCTGGACTGCTCTCTGTGTACACAGCGTCAGTAATCACACAGTTTGAACTTGGTGTTAACCCTTTACTAGCAAAAACACAATCTCCACAGAGTTGGCTGAGTGTCAGGCCTAATGAACACAGCAGCTCATTCCCAGTGGTCTTACTCCTAGAAAATCCGTTGCCAAGACCAAAGGCCCCCACCTCCCCAGGTCTCCTCTACAGGGCTTTTCCCAAGTAACTGGAGACTGTGCCTGTAGGCAGCCAATCTCTCCTCCACCCTTTTCATGCCACCCTTTTTTTTACAATAAAGTGTTGTATAAACTTTATTCAATAAATAAATAAATAAATAAAGGATGTGTTAGAGCTAGACTTCAGAGGAGAACAAGGAAGTTGCTAGGTGGAGAGTGATGATCATTTCTTTGCATGGGGGAAAGAGGGACTCTTGAGGGTGTGAGCAACTAACTTAGACTAGTCCAGACTGTGAAATTTTCAGAAAGAGGCATGTTTCACATTGTACAACATTTGAATAGGACAAGCAAGAGGGGAAATATATATATTTTATTACATCTACAAGGATGGGGTGGAAGTATTTTCTCTGGAATGATGGGTAGGCAAAGTTTCTTAATTTGGTGGTGATAGTTTGTATTCCATTGTATTGCATGGAAAAACATTTTCTCTCCCTCCCTCCACGCATATATTTGCAAACCATCATTTCTGGCCTGAGTGATTACTGTTCATAGTTGAATAGGAAGGTCTCCATTTGAGAACTGAGTAATCCCTACATTAACAAATACTGGACTACAAAAGAGAACATTAAGTGAATCTTCTTGAAGATGCAGCTCTGACAGGAAGTCTGTGAAAGCTCCTCTTCAAAAGATGAAATGCTGCCCTCTAAATCTTTCTAATCATTAGCTCAGACTTATAAAAAGAGACAAGGTGACACACGTGCACTAACCTTTCATGTCCAAAGATGCACATAAAATTATCAAAGACAACGCCATGTTATGCAGGTCAAACTGACATTTGAATATTGATAGCTGCCCAAAAACACCCACAAGAAACTGTAGGAAATAACTCTGAATTTAATTTGAATACTTAAAGAGGGGTTTATTCTAGAATTCTGTATGTGTAAATAAATCTGCCTTAATTTCACTGAGAACAGCAAGGAACTACAATAGTGCAAATACACCAGTGCAATCTGTATTCAGTCCCATTGCAAAAGAGAGATCTGTGTCTCAAATACGTTGAATTTCAGCCCTTAATCAATTAAAAATAAAACACACATCAAAGTTCTTAACCTGAAGCACTATTTCTGGGTTAGCAGAGTCTGTAACCTGAAGTGTATGTAACCCGAGGTACCACTGTATATTGTCTTGTTGTTTTATTGCTAAGGTCCTAAATGAATGGGTAATTTAGTATGGGTGACTTTCATGAGAATTCTCAGATAATATTTAGCAATGCACTATGGGTCCGCCAGCAGAAATGGAATGCTCCAATCAGCAGAGCAGGGAAGACTAAAAGACTTGCCAAGTGTATGTATGCTGCACTAAATAGACAGAAGGTAGTGTCCACCTATCAATCAATTATATCTGACACAAGTAGCAATGGCCTGGTCTGCATGTACAACTCTTACATCTTCCCCCTATGCTGCAGGCCTCTTCTGTCACATGTGAGAGAAAGCACTCTCTGTTTCTAACCAATACTGTCAGTGCTGGGAAAGAAGAAAGATGAAGAAATCATGAGCCTCTGTGAGAAGTGCCCACATTGTTTTTAATTTATTATGTAGGAGAAGGGAGATTTAATCCAATCGTCCACAATGGAGGGGATCACACCAACTATATGTAAGGTCTGTGCCTATGTTGTATAATTCCAAGTATCACTCTCAATATCTTATCCCAAACATTATTTACTTCCAACTTAATGGTCTATCAGATGCCCAGAAGTGCACAGAATATTCTAGAAAGGATATCCCTTAATATCACTATCAAAGGCATTTAGAAAATATCTATCCTTGTGATATCAAAATTCCATTCTGAGTGGTCTATTACCTCTCTAAAACAAAATAAAAATTTTGTGTATATGCCACAGACAATATGCCAACCTGTCTGTAAGCACGTAACATGGAGAGTAGGAAACAACAGCTTAAAATACTCAAAGGTGATTACGAGGAAGTTATTTTTAAATCTTTAGGTTTATCCTAGAAAGCCTGTTATGAAAGATGTATTATAGTGTGAGTTATGACACTGTCTACATTAGATAGCTGATGGCTCTGGTGACATGGAAAGTAAACTGCACAATGGGAATACAATAAACTCAGCAGATACTCAAGGTCCACTAGAAAACAGACCATCAGGTCAGTGTAGGGGGGGTGGCTTTTGATATAAATGCATTTTTCACAACTTGTGACCCATGAAAACTCTGCCCAGTGAAATTCACTCAGTTAAATAAATTTTACAGGAAACTGTATTATGCTGGCTGAGCCAGACAACAAAGCAAAGAATAAAGATTTTTTTAAAAAAAGGAATGAGTATTTTATATACACAAGAAGCACTTATGGGGGGGGGGATAAAAGATCCATTTGAAAACAGAATCCACTTGTATATGTGTGTGTTTTCCTGCTTCCACTGCTACCTAGATGGCAAATAGAGAGGTTTCTTATTTACTTATACTTTGTGTAAAATTACCATTTGATAAACTACGTGTAATTTAGTATGTTCTCCACATACAGAATGTTTGTAAACCTTTATATAATTTATATAAAATTCAAATGCACAGTTTTGCTGTTACAGTTCCTTGCTGGCATTTATCATCAGGTATTTTAGAAGACTAAAATAAAAGTTAGTCTTAAATTTTAGTCAGAATCATAGCTGTTTTACTGTGGAGACTAACATGGGCCACTGCCAATGTCTTCCATCCTAGTTCATTCTTCTGGTTTTTTTTTATAATAATATTTTATTAAATTTTAACAATAAAGAAATTAAGAAAATACAAAAACACAAAAACACAACATCACAAAATACAAAAATACAAACATTAAACATGAAAAAGAAAAGATAAAAAGAAAAAAGAGCACATACAAGACAAAACAAAAATCCCTCTTTGTAAATCTCACATCCTTGATTAACTTATTTTCCTGACTTCCTCACATCTCCCTTTTTTGTATCCCTTTTAAAGTTTAGTTCAACAAATTCATCAATCCTATTATCTGTTATCAATCCAATCTTAACCTTATTACTAGAACCCCTTCAGTTCAAATCAATGCCATCAACATTCAAAAATTTTACAATGTTTCTGTAAATAAGTTTTAAATTTCCTCCAATCTTCTTCCACCGACTCTTCTCCCTGGTCTCGAATTCTGTCAGTCATTTCCGCCATTTCCATGTAATCTATCAGTTGCATCTGCCATTCTTCCAGTGTGGGTAGATCTTGTGTCTTCCAATGCTTCGCAATGAGGATTCTTGCTGCTGCTGTGGCATACATAAAAAAAGTTCTATCCTTCTTTGGCACCGTTTGGCCAACTATGCCCAGGAGAAAGGCCTCTGGTTTCTTCAAGAAAGTGTATTTAAATATCTTTTTCATTTCATTATAGATCATCTCCCAGAAAGCCTTAATCCTTGGGCACGTCCACCAAAGGTGAAAGAATGTACCTTCAATTTCTTTACATTTCCAACATTTATTATCGGGCAAGTGATATATTTTTGCAAGCTTGACTGGGGTCATGTACCACCTGTACATCATTTTCATAATATTCTCTCTTAGGGCATTACATGCCGTAAATTTAATCCCAGTGGTCCACAACTTCTCCCAGTCAGCAAACATAATATCATGCCCTATATCCTGTGCCCACTTTATCATTGCAGATTTTACCGTTTCTTCCTCAGTATTCCATTTCAACAGCAGATTGTACATTCTTGATAATATCTTAGCATTGGGTTCTAACAGTTCTGTTTCTAACTTTGATTTCTCCACCTGGAAACCAATTTTTTTATCCAAATTATACACCTCTCTTATTTGAAAATAGTGCAACCAGTCTCGCACCTTATCTTTAAGCTTCTCATAGCTCTGCAATTTCAATTTGTCACCTTCCTGCTCTAAAATTTCCCAGTATTTTGGCCATTTGGGTTCCATATTAAGTTTTTTCAACGCTTTCGCTTCCATTGGTGATAACCATCTTGGAGTTTTACTCTCCAAAAAGTCTTTATATCTTATCCAGACATTAAACAGTGCTTTTCTGACAATATGTTTTTTAAATGCCTTATGTGCTTTGACCTTGCCGTACCACAAGTATGCATGCCACCCAAATACATTATCATAACCTTCAAGATCTAAAAGATCTGTGTTTTCAAGAAGTAGTCATTCCTTCAGCCAGCAAAAAGCCGCTGATTCATAATAAAGTTTAAGGTCTGGCAGGGCAAACCCTCCTCTTTCTTTAACATCAGTAAGTATCTTGAATTTTATTCTGGGCTTTTTGCCCTGCCAGACAAATCTAGATATATCTTTTTGCCACTTCTTGAAACAATCCATCTTATCAATGATTTGCAATGATTGAAATAAAAATAACATTCTCGGCAATACATTCATCTTTATAACAGCGATTCGGCCCAGCAAGGAAAGCTTCAAATTAGTCCAAATTTCTAAGTCTTTTTTCACTTCTGACCAACATTTCTCATAATTATCTTTAAATAGGTTTACATTCTTAGAAGTCATGTTCACCCCTAGGTATTTTACCTTCTTTACTATTATTAAGTCTGTCTCTTTCTGAAACCTCTCCCTCTCTATCGGCATCAGATTTTTCTCCAAAACCTTGGTTTTTGACTTATTCAATTTAAAACCTGCCACTTGACCAAATTCCTGGATTATTTCTAAGGCCCTCTTGGTACTAGGTACTGGCTCCTGTAATGTCAAAACTAGGTCATCTGCAAAAGCCTTAAGTTTATATTGTTTAACTCCGACCTGAATACCTTGAATCAAGTGCTCCCTTCTAATCATATTTAACAAAACCTCCAGAACCGAAATAAATAGCAATGGGGAAATTGGGCAGCCTTGTCGTGTCCCTTTCTCTATTTTAAATTCTTCTGTCACCACGTTATTTACTATCAGTTTGGCCTTTTGTTCAGAGTAAATCGCACCTATACCATTTTCAAAAATTTTTCCAACCCCCATCCCCTGTAGATTTTTCTTCATAAAACTCCAAGAAATATTGTCAAAGGCTTTCTCCGCATCTACAAATATCAAAACTGCTTTCATATTAATGTTCACCTGCAGCTTTTCTAAAATATTAATTATGTTCCTCATATTGTCCGATAGATGCCTTCCAGGGAGAAAGCCAGCTTGGTCTTTATGTATTACTTCCGCCAATACTTTTTTCAGTCTTCTGGCCAAAATATCTGCAAAAATTTTGTAATCCACATTAAGTAGGGATATGGGGCAGTAATTCTTAAGTTGTGTCTTTTCAGACTCAGTTTTCGGTATAAGTGTGATGTACGCTTCTTTCCACGACTCAGGCACATTTTCCCCCTCCATAATTTCATTGCGTACCTCCTTTAGTGGTTGAATTAAATGATCTTTCAAAGTTCTATAGTATTTGGAGGTTAATCCATCAGGCCCTGGAGATTTGCCCAAATGCATATTCTGAATCGCACCTTCCACCTCTTGTTCAGTTATTTTATAATTCAGTAATAATTTATTTTCTTGAGAAATTTTTTGTAATCCATTAGTCTTCAAGAACTGTTCAATTTTCATCTCATTCTGTGGCCCTTCTGTATATAATTTCTTAAAATATCTCTGAAAGCAATTTCTAATTTCCTGCGGGTTCTGTATATTCTTTCCATCCACTTCAAGGTTTGTAACTGTTGGGGGTCAATTTCGTCCGGGGGGTCCGGCACACTTCTCTTGCGCAGCTCTGGTCTTCCCCCCTGGGACCTTTGACTCAGCAGAGCGTAAAACACAGCGGAAGCAGAAGCAGAAACGTTCTGTCGTGTGGTAATAACTCAGGCTGAAACGCAGCAGTCTCCTTATCTTAAAGTCTTTATTCCTTAGCAAAACACAATAGCAATAAATCTCCTGCCTGGCGACAGAGCAGACATCTCGCTTGCTCTCTCAACGGAGCTAACACGCACACTGAAAGAACACAGTAAACCACTCCCTTCAGTGTTCTAAGCCCGCCCTCAGAATGTGAGGCGTCATCACTCAGAACTCTTAACCCTGTAAGTTCTGAGCCTCTCCTAACACCCCCTCTCGAATCACGTTCTGAGAGGACCTCTGTGTGTTCAACACCTTCCCCATTGCCTTCCGCCCCTTCCTGGCATCGTTGTTAGGCACCTGTTGAACCTCACAAACCTTAGGTTCGCACTGTGCGAAACCAACCCACGCATTTGTGACCTGAAACCTCTCAGGTGGAATTCCCTTTGTAGCCCGCGATGACCGCCTGGGCACAAACTGGGGTGCTCCTTTTGACCCACTGGGGCCAGCATGTGCGTCTTCCTCATCAGAAGACTCCCCCTCTGACTTGACACGTCTGTGAGCTTTCTCCATTATGCGCACAGGAGATGAGGGCTCACTCTTGGACACTCCCTTAACAACCTGTGGAGACGCCCTACTCTGTTCAGGGACCTGGTCTCCACCAGCAGGTTCAGGCTCTGGCTCTCCTTCTTCCTCAGAGTCAGACAGACAATCTGAGTGAACGTCAGAGCGCACTTTGCGCCTTGCCCAACCATCCTGCTCAAAGAACTCAGCCTGTTTACTGACCAGAAGCTTGGTCTGATCACCTTCTGGATATGCGAATCTCCACCCTTTTGTCGCAGGCTCATATCCACAGAAGATCATTTCCTGGTACCTTGGGCCACCCTCCTGCTGCAGAAACTTTGGTACAGGCACCATGGCTCTGCTACCAAAAGTGCGAAAGAAATGCACAAGCGGCTTCTGCCGATGAAGCAGGAAATACGGGGTGTCACCTACCACTGCATTGTAGCACCTGTTCATCGTGAAATTGGCCGTTTTTACTGCCTCCCCCCAGAAACTGTGAGGCAAACCAGAGTCATCCAGTAGAATCTCGGATGCTCGAACCAGAGCTTTACTCCTAAGCTCTGCCACGCCACTCTCCTGAGGAGAAGTCACCTTGTGACGTATCCCCCTCTGGCGAAAGAAACCCTTTAGAGCAGACCCAGTGACCTCTGAACCACGGTCAAACTGGAAACCTTGCACCTTGGTGGAGAACCTCTGTTCCACCGCCGCAACCCAATCTTTGATCAGTTGCGCTGCTTCCTCCTGCGTTGTCAGAGAAAAAGCCCAGGAGTTCCTAGTAAAATCATCAATCAAAATCAGCAGATGCCTGGCTTTGCCCAGACTTGGCTGAGGCATAGGCCCAAACAGGTCTGCGTACACAAGCTCAAAAGGCTTTGTGGTTACCCTCTCCACTCTGGGATAACTGCATCCCTTGCTCTTGGCTTTTCTACAAGCCCTGCAATTTAGGGTTGCACCACATTCTCTTACCTTGCACCCTTTGGTGCATTCTGATAACATCTGCAAGTCTTCACAAGACCCATGTGCAATCCTCTTGTGCCACACGCATGCACATGAAACATGAGTGTTCCCCACTCCCTTTTCCTCCAGTGGAGTTTCCAGAACAAAGAGGTTGTTCTGATTTTTCTCAACACGTGCCAGTTGCTTCCCCCCTCTGGAAATTGTACAGACATTGTTTTCAAAACTCACTGAATATCCCTCCTGTAAAAGGCACGGTACAGATAGCAGGCAATGTTTTATCTCAGGGAGAACATAAACCTTCAATTCAGCCTGTAAGAAAGAGACAAACATGTTAGAAACATGGGTTACACGTCCCTGTGAACCTGTAGCAAATTGAACTGTTTTCTCAGTTGAAACAGCCTTGCAGTTCCACATTTGTCCATCAGGTGGCGCTGTTACCAAATGGGCATTCGCAGCCGAGTCAACAACCCAACGTAGGACTCTCCCCCCTCCGGAGTTGTCCTTCTTTGTTGCCTTAGCAACTGACTTCCTGCTGCCCCCGACCTTGGGGCTCTCGCTGCAGGTGGTGTTGTCCAAAACAGCCATCGAAGCAGTCAGCTGATAAGCTTTTCCACGCCTGCCCCCTCTGTTGCCATGGAAACCCGGCTGGTTCCCATGGGAAGCGACCTTGGACATATCCTGCCCTGGCTCCTTTGCTCTCTGTGGGCAGCTGCGACACAGATGGTCAGCCGAGGCACAAACAAAACATCGCCTAGTGGAAAACTTTGCAAACTTGCCTTTGGTCTTCTCTGCCCCCCCAACCTTTCCAGCAGCACTCCTCTTCGAGGCTTTTCTGCTGTTGGGAAAATGGCTTTTGGCTTCTGCTGTGGTTTCTCTGCAAACCCCCTCCAGCTCCTGCCAAACAGCCTGGGCACTCTCAAGACCCTTGGAATGGCCTGCATCCCCACTCTCAGGTGCAAAGTTTTTCTCTTCTCCCAGCCGCTCTGCAGCATGCAGCTCACGTGTAGGGGCATTCCGGCAGCCCTCCAACACAGTCCCAGCCCCCTCTGGGCCTTCTGGGCGTCCCTGGCTTGGTGCTTCCTCAGAGCAATTCTCAGCCCCCTCTGGCCTGGCTCCCACTGCTTTCTTCAGTGCCTGCCTTCTCCCGGCCCAGGGCTTGCTCCCGTCCACCTTATCAAAAGGGATTGACGACTTCTGGCTGTCTGCCATCTCTCCCCGGGGGCCCAGCTTACTCACGATACAGTAGCACCTCCCGGTCCGGCAGATCCTCCCAGCGAGCTCCCTTCGCTCCAGCTGGCTCCAGCTACTCCTTAGCTGGCCTTTGGCTGCTCCTCAGCCTCTTTGCCTGCAGTTTCACTTCCCAGCGTCTCATCGGCTGGCCTCTGGCTGCAGTCCTCTCACACGCACGAACGTTGCTTATCTTTATTGCTGATCTCCATAACCTGTTGGGGGTCAATTTCGTCCGGGGGGTCCGGCACACTTCTCTTGCGCAGCTCTGGTCTTCCCCCCTGGGACCTTTGACTCAGCAGAGCGTAAAACACAGCGGAAGCAGAAGCAGAAACGTTCTGTCGTGTGGTAATAACTCAGGCTGAAACGCAGCAGTCTCCTTATCTTAAAGTCTTTATTCCTTAGCAAAACACAATAGCAATAAATCTCCTGCCTGGCGACAGAGCAGACATCTCGCTTGCTCTCTCAACGGAGCTAACACGCACACTGAAAGAACACAGTAAACCACTCCCTTCAGTGTTCTAAGCCCGCCCTCAGAATGTGAGGCGTCATCACTCAGAACTCTTAACCCTGTAAGTTCTGAGCCTCTCCTAACAGTAACTATATTTAATTTTTGCCTCTTCTTCAGCTGCCACGCTAACAGCTTCCCAAATTTATTAGCTGATTCAAAAGTCTTTTGTCTCATCTGTTTAATTTTCCATTCAATATCCTGATTTATCATTTTCATATATTGTACTTGATATAGTTTGATTTCTCTCAAGATCTCTTGTGACTTTGGTTTGGTTCTGAGCTTTTTCTCTCCTTCTCTTATTTTCTCCAAAAAAATTTCTTTTTTCTCACCTTGAATTCTCCTTTTTATTGCATTTTGCTGAATCAAGAACCCTCTCATTACAGCTTTACTTGCGTCCCAAATTACTCTTTTTTCCACGGAGGTCTTCAAATTTATCTCAAAATAGTCTTTCATAATTTTTTGGGCCTTCTTGATAATTTCTGGGTCTCTAAACAAGGTGTCATTCATCCTCCATCTGAAGGAACCAGTCATTGTTGGTTTCATTTCCATTTTCACAGGGTTATGGTCGGAGCACGTTTTTGGGCAAATTTCCACTTTTCGAATCTTTGGAGCCATTCCTCTGGTTATCCAGATTTGGTCAATTCTTGTCCAGGTCTTTTGGGCTTCAGAAAAGAAAGTCCCCTCTCTACCTAGGGGATTTTTTGTTCTCCAAATGTCAATTAAGTCCATATTGTCTGTCATTTCACATCCTAGTTCATTCTTCTGGTGGCAGCGGTGCCACAGGGGGCATTGGGGTCTCTCTGTCAACGTGGGGAACTCCAAGCTGCCAAAGTAACAGTGTGGGTTCAGCATTCATAAAGTTCAGTCTGGAAATGCTTTAGCTGGAGTTATTTTAATCGCTAGTGGTGTGATAACAGCCTTTTAAAAAGTTATGCTCATATTTTAAAATATTTTTTAAAACAAAAACATATTTATGGGAAATGGTATTTCAAATATGTGAAGGCTGGATTCCAAAATTTGCCATCCTGTAATATCTGCAGATTCTGTTGCATTCTGAGAAAATAAATTAGCTGCAAAAGAATCATCCCAAAGAGCTTTAGCATTTCAGTAGTTTGGAAGCAAACTACTTCCACGTACCTTACCTACGTATGCCTCTCCAGGTATGTCCTGCGAAGGACCTTAAAGTCCACAAATGACAACACCTTGGAGGTCCCAAGTTGCAAGGTGGTTAGATTGGTCTCAACTAGGGCCAGGGCCTTTTCAGTACTGGCCCCGACTTGGCGAAATGCTCTGTCACAAGAGACTAGGGCCCTGCGGGACTTGACATTTTTCTCAGGGCCTGTAAGACAGAGCTGTTCCACCTGGCCTTTGGTTTGGACTCAGTCTGACCCTTATGTTTCCCTCCCCTTATGGTTTTGATCGATGGACTACTATTAAATGAGGCTGCATTTTAAATTATATTTTAACCTGTATTTTAAATTGGTTTATTTTTTTAAAAAAATTAAAATTGTAATTTTATTGGTGTTAGCCGCCCTGAGCCCGGCTCTGGCTGGGGATGGGTTTAATATATTATTATTATTATTATTATTATTATTATTATTATTATTATTATTATTTGATGAAACAACGCAAAATAAATGCAAGGGTAACTATACCACTTTCCAATACCCAGCCCACTAATTATTTCCTCTATAAATAATACCAGTAAACTCTGCCTGCATCTAAATGCATTAACCATGGGATATATGGTTGGGATTTTGACAGCAGCCTGTACAGTGATCTAGAAGAGCCTGGCCCCCTCTGCTGTCTATTTTGTGTGTATCCTGCCCCCCCCCGCAAGCTCCTGGAAACTTGCTGACTGAATGGAGCTTAATATTTTTGCACTTAATCTCTGCTACATGCGTTAAAGGATAAGCCTGACAACTCTCGTGTGCTGTAGAAACAAATGTGACCCTTTGATAGGCCCACGAGAGACAAGTACAACAGGGATGCAATACCACAACAGACTAGCTTTGTTTGTTCATTCATTTCCTAAATTATTGTATCTATTAAACATTCCATGTACAAAGCAGAAATGCAAAAAAAAAAAAGTAAAGGGAAAAGCAATATTCCCACGAATCAGATGAAAGGTAACCAGGAAGAGCTATGGCTCCTCTGCAGTTTCCCAAAGACAGGGGCAAGCCCAAGATATTTTGCTGCCTGAAAAGAAGGGCAGGATGCTCCACGTCCTCATTCCATGTACAGAACCAGCCTGGCAGTTAAATCTTACTTCAAACCTGGAGTTGTGGCAGCATCCTTCCCAAGGGTGAAGGGCAAGGAAGTAAGAATGCCTTAAAAGGTGCAGTGCATTGTGTCTGGAGTACCCATCCCCGCCCCAGCCCAGTGGCGTAGCGTGGGTTGTCAGCACCCGGGGCAAGGCAAGTAATTTGCGCCCCCTAACCTGTGGATTTGCGCCCCCTAACCCTAACTCCCAGATGTTACGCCCGGTGCGGCAGGCCCCCCCTGCACCCCCCACGCTACGCCACTGCCCCAGCCTGCACAGTCCATTCTTGGCAACCAATTCCCCCTTCATCTTTCCCTTCTCGCTAGCAGTTATATCGCTTGTGCTGCTCCAACAGGTTCCAAAACAAGAGAGAATGACAAGGGTGGGGGCTACGGTTTATTCGTATGTGCAACAGAAATGTGTGTGTGTCCTGAAATTCTGTAAGTCCAGAAGAAACAGCACACATTTTTTTGTGTTTTATGAACCTCACTGACCATATTACTATTGCCACTATGGCAAAAAAAATAAGGTGGGGGCGGGAATACTCTGCTGTACAATGATGCATTCAAGCAAGCTCATGTTGACTGTCTCAGATATCTGGTAACTACCTGCGCATAGTGGTCAATCAGCCAAATTATCTGATGGACACATTATGTCTAGCCTACTTAACCTCACTTGTGCAGTGCTCAAATGAACACTTCCTCACTGGTAGTGCAAGGAATCTTAAGTGTGAAGATGAAAACCAGCATCATCAAAATAGCAGGCTCAAATAAGCTCCTGATGCAGTGCATTTTAAATTATGTAGCAAGGATCTACTTCAATTAAAAACATGTTTTTACCTGTGTCCTAAAAGGCCACGGGGCCATGTTTTGGATGCAGGAAAGCGCCATGAGAAGCAGCTCCCTTACCACTCTGGTAACATTAATGGAGCCTGATGAATGCTATATCATGTCGTCACAAATTTTATTTCACGGGCTTATAGAATTCAGAATAGGCCCTCCAGTTTACATATTATTGTAATTAATTATCAGAAATGGCTCTCTGGTACTAAATATATATGTTCCGGGCTTCAGAGAGAAAGTATTTCTTCAATGAAGTCTTCTTTTGCATTGCACTGGATTCCCAGTTCATTATGTGAGTTACAAAAACAGATGATCATTCGTACCATTGTCATCTGATGAAAATATGAACTCAATTGTGTTGCCATCTATGTATTAGGACTGCAGCAGTAGAGCCATACTGGCTGACCTTTACAATCTGCTCCTTAGTGCATGCCACAGGAAAAGTATACCAATACCCATACAGTATAGACATATTAAAAACAGTTTAAGATTATTGTTTGTACCAGTTAAGCTACTTATCATCATTTTGCAAAGGATGAGTTAAGGACAAAAAGGAGCACTTGGTCCTCCTGCTACAATCCACGCTAGAAAAAAGACCAGAGCCTTTGTTAAACTTACATGCCCAAACCTCATTATTGGCCCGTCAGATGCAGTTATGTAAATGTCTTCTGCGCATGTGATCTAATGTGCACTCACAGACCCTTGTGCCTACAATGGAGTGAGTCAAACCACTTCCTCCGCACATGAATATCCCCTGCTGACAAATGAATGGAAATCCCCATGCACATGCAAGATTTCATAAAACAGAGTTGGAAAGGACTCCAAGGGTCATCTAGTCCAACCCCCTGTAATACAGGAATCGTTTGCCCAACGTGGGGCTCAAACCCATGTCCCTGGGATTAAGAGGTTCATGCTCTACCAACTAAGCTATCCATTGTGTTCTGAATCAAGACAACTGTATATGTGCATGCACACAGATGTATGGCTAGTAACCTATCAGCGTTGTGTCTTTTAAAGGATTTGTAAACCACACTTGGACGCAGGTGGCGCTGTGGGACGCGGGTGGCGCTGTGGGTTAAACCACAGAGCCTAGGACTTGCCAATCAGAAGGTTGGCGGTTCAAATCCCCGTGATGGGGTGAGCTCCCGTTGCTTGGTCCCTGCTCCTGCCAACCTAGCAGTTTGAAAGCACGCCAAAAGTGCAAGTAGATAAATAGGTACCGCTCCGGCGGGAAGGTAAACAGCGTTTCCGTGCGCTGCTCTAGTTCGCCAGAAGCAGCTTAGTCATGCTGGCCACATGACCCGGAAGCTGTATGCTGGCTCCCTCGGCCAATAAAGCGAGATGAGCGCCGCAACCCCAGAGTCGGTCACGACTGGACCGAATGGTCAGGGGTCCCTTTACCTTTACCTTTAAACCACACTTGTTAAAGTAGGCCAAAGTCATTGTGAATTATCTAACCAGAATAGGACATTTTCAACTTGCAAGCCACAAAATAAGAATAAATGTTTCCACAATTGTTAAGCAGTCTCTGCAAATCCACTAACCTGGAGAGATGGAAGAAGCCCAAATAAGCAACTTTTTAGCTGAGGCGGGGAAAATTTCAACCTTAACAAAGCTTGAAGCTTTTAAAAACTGGTTATTGCATGGATAAGAAAGCAATAATAGTTTCCATGTTGCATATCACAATGAGGCATGTGTGTAACTGACGCATTAATTATTCTAGCTGAAATGATTAATTCTGTATTCATACATACTGAGATAATTTGACCTATCTATATAAAAAAATGCATTTTCCCTAACGTTCTGCCATACTCTAGTGTGACCAAGAAACAGAAACAAGGATAGGGCTAGGAAAATAGGAATAGGCTTGATTTTCAAAGGCTTATTCCTCAATAGCATTTCTAAATGCATGCTTTCAGCCCTGAAGGCAAATGGTTTCCATGCTTTCCTGCAAAGGGGAGGTATATGGACGAGCACAATGATCCAGTTTGTATGTAACCCCAAACTAACGCATTGCTTAGAGTGAAAGTGCAAGAGTGCAGGTTCCTATATCGCAGCCACTTTTCTCTCCTCTGGTCCTGCTATTGCAGTGCTGTGAGCTACATCATGCTTTGGTTTAGTACGTCATTTGAACCCACCCTGTAGTTTCTCTTGCTCCAGATGAATCATGAGCTGTAACCATAGCCTAGCTCACAGTAGGACTAGAGGAAAATCACAGCAGTCATAATCTCCACCCCAGAAGCCCGTGGCTTAGCATCATGCGCAAACCGAGCCAATGTTACATTGAAGATAAAACCTGCCATTTATTCCTCATATTGGGCTGTTCAGTCTTTTAATGGCAGTAAGTTGCCAGCAATTAATACATCTATTAATGGTTTTTCCTTTGTTTTGTAGCAGAGCCGGTCCAGACATTAGGTAAGGTGAGGCAACTGCTTCAGGCAGCCAAAGCCTTCCAGGTACCCTCCCCGCTCCTCCTGCTCTGCTGCCAGCAGAGAAGTACCACCACCATCTACCATCAGAAGATAGGTGGGTGGTAATCGGAGACGAACTGGGGGATGCTCCCCTGGGGACAGCCACTTGGCACCTACTTAATTAGATGTTAAGCACCAGGTGAATACTATTCATCATCTTATGAATGGTTTGTTGCTGATGGTTTTATTATTGGCCTCCTGTTTTGTTTTGTTTTAAAAAAATTATTAAAGATTTTCCTCGTTTACAAAAACATGCATTGTCTATTTCTTCAGGTTTTGTCTTCTACAGATCAGTTACTTTTGTTGTGAGACATTTGGTGTTGTATGCAGTATAGGGTTGGGAAGAAAAGGGGGGACGAGAGAGAGGGGATGGGGTGGTAAAGCCTATGTTAATTTACTTAATGTATGTGTGGGGGTTTGTTTCAGCGTCACTTGGGTAGGTTATTGGCCTCCTGTTGCTGCAAATTTTGTTGTTTTTATAGGTGTATTTGTCTTGAATTGTTAAATATTTTTTTTTTTACTTTCTGCAATGGAAGCTTTATTGAAGGTAGGATAGAAGTATTTATAAAAAAGGAAAGGTCACATTAATCAATCTCACTTCTGCAGCAGTTGGTGATTACTGGCCCTTTCTTGAGCATCAAATATGTAACATACTTCATAACTGTAGTTCTCAAATAATTTGCAGTGCCAATATCCAAAACCAGTATCGTATCTAGACCCATCTGCAAACACCCTCAGGGCTCTCCTTACAAATAGACAACTTAGCCAACAACATAGAACAGTTTGGTGGTGGAAGGCATCCATTATTAACTCATTTAATATACCAGAAAATTGTGGCCCCAACACACATCATGATTCACAATATATCGGCAGGTCAAAAATTATGAAACTTCAAAGCCGGTTTGAAGTCCACAATGGATGTTGTATCATTGGATGTTATATCACTAAATTGCCCAGCCCTCTCTGTGACCTGTATGAAGTAAGTGTGAGCAACACTGAACATACTAATAGATGCGCACATGTGATCAGATATAAATCTATGACCATCCCCAAACACAGTATCCTTGCTGGATCACACTGACCCACATGGACCTTCTAACATTTTCAACCCCTTATGGAGCACTCAAATGCATCAAGTTATTCTGCACATGCTTTAAACCTACTTTCATTCACATATAATACAACTTATTCAAAGTTTTTTTTCAGAAAGTCAGGGAATGAAATAATGTGGCAGATTTTCATTTATGGTGGCACCTTTTCAAAACTCTGGTAAAACAGTTATGCAAGTTCATCACAGAGCCAGGTGATCACACAATTATTTTTTCCACCCTTTCTCAAAACAAACTGTTGTTGTAAATGTGAGGACTAAATGTAAATTGCTGTGGCGTATGCACACTAGGTCACTAAAGCAACGGTAGCTAAACTCAGATGTGACCTAGCAACCCAGGTGTTCAGGAAAAGTGCTGTTAACAGTAAGGATTGATGATCTAATCAAACTGTCACACTCAGATCCTCAGCAGGGTGGTTGGAGGGGAGGTGGAGGAGGATAATATTCAGAAAGCAAGCACATGTTTAGTGTTACTTTAAATTGATGCTGACATTTTCAATTGTAAGAAGAATTTTTTCCCTAAGTAATATAGGAAACAACTCTCCTAACCTTCCGGAGGATATCAGATAATCAGAGACCTTGTTTTGCAAAAGCTAACTTCTTTTTGGAAAAGAGGAAAGAAGCACAAGGCTTTATAAAATGTGAATTTTCATATTTTAGAGATTCAGAATGATTAACAGAATTCATATTTTTCCCCCTTTTCTTTGCCAACATTTATGCCTAAATGCATATCTGGTACAAATACTACAAAGCAGGAAGGTGTGTGTGTGCGTGCACGCACGCACGCACACACACACACACACACACACACACAAGCATGCACACAGCTGCATGTGCGCACACATGTAGGCAACCTTTCAGTTAACAGAACCCTTACAATCTATATTCTGTTCAACCAGGATGTGAGCTCTCTGCACATACTGCTCTTGTGTGGATCATACCCACATACAGATCAGAACAGGGCCGTGTGTTTAGCCCCGCTTCAGACGTTGCACCTTTTTTTTCATGTATGAGTCAGCAACCAAGTGTGAGTCTACTCACGTGCAACATTTCCATGTGATCACAACACCTGGTTGTGCAGGTGTCCCAAGCATGTGGAACCCCTACACATAAAGAGGAGCCTGAGCATTGGCCTTTCAATACAACCAATTATGCACAACACATGGTAGTTAAAAGAAAAATAGCCCCTGTCAGGGCAGGCTAAAAACACACTCCCACTCAAGTGTGCAAATGCAGACAACTACAGTGGGACTTACTTCTAAGTAAATATGCATAGGATTGGGCTTACCTACAAATAGTGGGTCCAAACTGCACAATGCTGGTCTCTCAGTCCATTCACAAAGATCAAGAGGGCTAAACTCAAAATATCCTATTTTTCTCATTGAATACCAGCAGTCTCTTTCAGCAGCTCATAGTAGTGGCAACAATAATTCTGGGCTAACTAACTTAGCTTAGCAGATAGCTCCTTCTCATTACAATTTGGGAACTTACTGCTGGTAGTTCAAGCTCTGCAGGTGCTTCCTAGCCTTTGGGAAAGAAACACACAGCTCAGTAGAAAAGCACAAGCCTTCCATACAAAAAGTCCAGGTTCAATCCCAGACTTCATAGAGAAGCAGGAGGGGATTTTGTGTAGCTGCTCTACAAACACCACAGCACAAGAGAGTTGTTCCAAGTAGCAGCTTACTAGAACCTCATTTGTAGTAAAGCTAAAACAATTTTGTGTGGCCTGTGTGTGTGTGTGTGTGTGTGTGTGTGTGTGTGTGTGGCAGCAGCACAATACGTAGAGATTTCATAACCAGGTGAATGGGGATGAATCCAACTGGAATATATTTGTGAGGAAATGATTTTGAAGGAAACATTTGAATTATGGAATATAGTCTTTTACAGTTGGGAATGAAGTGAGTCGTCTGGAGCCAAGGATTTCACATGCTAGGGCCGGTGACCAATTTCTGGACTAGGAAATTGGAGATGTGGGAATAGGATTAAACTGAAGTGCGTTTTAGCTGATGCTTTTTAAAAAAATGTTTTTATAAGTTTTATGCAAGCTACATTCGGTGTTTGTTTAATGGAAAGCCAGAATATAAGAACTTAAGAAGAGCCTGCTGGATCAGGCCAATGGCCCACCTAGTCCATCATCCTGTTCTCATAGTGGCCAACCAGATGCCTGTGGGAAACCCACAGGCAGGATTCAGTCACAAGAGCATTCTCCCCTCCCATGGTTTCCAGGAGGGCTGCTGATGGACTATTGTGTGAAGAAGCAATGGCTCCTTTCCCTTCCGTAAATATAAAAACCATACCAATACTCCTATATTTCCCAAGAGAGAAGAGTCAATGGTGCTTCACCTCAACATGCATTGCTGTAACCACACAAACACAGTAGGTCCCAATCCTGGGGGAGAAACATTGGGCAGTAGGCTGGCAGTTGGGAGATTCCTCTGGCCGGCCACTTTGGTGAGCCGACTTCCCCAGCAACCAGCATTTGAATTTGGGCCAATCTAGCCAGGCGTAATTTGGGAGCAGACTGGAGTGGAGTAGGCTTCACTCTGGTCCGCTCCTGGCCGATAAAAGCCAACTGCACCTGACTTCAGGCCGCACTTATTAAAATACCTTATAAGAAAAACCTTATAAGAAATGTGAATCGTGAAGTTGCCCATCTACTAGGAAGCTGACTAGGAGGCTGAGCAGCATGTATAGCACCTGCTCATAATCTTACCACTACGGTGAGATTATGGTGGAATTTACATCTATTTAAAGCATAATAATTATTGCCAGATTCATATCTATAATCATAAAATTAGCGTTGTTGTTGTTTAGTCGTGTCCAACTCTTCGTGACCCCATGGACCAGAGCACTCCTTCATGGATCATTGCCTTGTCGTGGTGAAGGGGCTTGAATAACTCAGAGAAGCTATGAGCAATGCCATGCGGGGCCACCCAAGACGGACAGGTCATAGCCGAGAGTTTAGACCAGCCTTTCTCAACCTTGGGTCCCCAGATGTTTTTGGCCTACAACTCCCATGATCCCTAGCTAGCAGGACCAGTGGTCAGGGGTGATGGGAGTTGTAGTCCAACAACATCTGGGGACCCAAGGTTGAGAAACACTGGTTTGGACTAAACGTGATCCATCTGGAGCAGGAACCGGCAAGCCACTCCAGTATCCCTACCAAGAAAACTCCATGGACAAAAACAACAGGCATATAAAAATTAGCATAGCCAAACGTAATGCAAATATGTGTCTAAACTAAGGCAAAGTTTCTCAAATAGCGGACCGAGGCTTATTAGTTGGCCTTTGGTCATTTTCAGGTGAGCCTCAGTGCCACAACCTGCGCAGTGTCTTCTCATATCCCCGCCCCTCTCCCTTGGCATGCTAAATCCTTTTGGCCAACACTAACAACTCCTTGCGTGCAGAGTACATATGGCCAGGAAAGAGAAAAGTTCTTGTGGTT
>NC_070608.1:54845000-54922500 GCF_027172205.1 Podarcis raffonei | reverse complement strand
GCTCCCATTGCTCGGTCCCAGCTCCTGCCAACCTAGCAGTTCGAAAGCATGTCAAAGTGCAAGTAGATAAATAGGTACCGCTCCAATGGGAAGGTAAATGGCGTTTCCGTGCACTGCTCTGGTTCGCCAGAAGCGGCTTAGTCATGCTTGCCACATGACCCGGAAGCTGCACGCCGGCTCCCTCAGCCAATAAAGCTAGAGCAACGCCACAACCCCAGAGTCGGTCACGACTGGACCTAATGGTCAGGGGTCGCTTTACCCTTTACCTTTTAAGTGCTTGCCAGTTAGGATTGTTTTAAGGATTATTCTGTTTTGTGTTTCATGGTATTCACTTGTAATGGTTTTGAACCTTGCTAAATCTATCAGTCAGTCAATGACTGTCTGTGTGACATCTGAGGATTCTGTACCTCACATGCAAGTGATGGCAGCACACCACACAATATCTCTACTGAAACTTTAGCGTTGAAAGGAAATGCTGGATAACAACTTGAGGATAAAATGTCCAGAAACCCATGCTTGTTATGCTCCATATTCTACCAAAAAAAAATAAATGGCAATGATGTTTATGGTTTGTGAGCAGAAAATGCAAAGGGCCTGCAGCTCTTCTGCTCATGGTGTGCTTCTACCACAATCTGCAGTCTCAACATGCTGCACACCATGACCACGCCTAAACAGTATTTCACAGGTACTAAAAGACCAGCTGATCTAAAGAAAGATGCAAAGGTTCTGCTTTACGCGTGTTTGAAAACATCACCATTTAATTTTCCCTGAATAGCCTGAAACTAAGTGTAAAACAAAATTCTACATGCCTTTTCCTGTTCCTCCTGTCACTTTGAGGACATTACGGTTAGGGGAAATGAGCATGTAAATGAACTGACTTTTCTAACAATTATTCTGCCACTGAGGTCCAGCACTGAGGGCTTTCTGGCAGTTCCCTCGCTATGAGAAGCCAAGTTACAGGGAACCAGGCAGAGGACCTTCTCGGTAGTGGCACCTGCCCTGTGGAACACTCTCCCACCAGATGTCAAAGAGAACAACAACTGCCAGACTTTTAGAAGGCATCTGAAGGCAGCCTGTTTAGGGAAGCTTTTAATATTTGATGGATTACTGTATTTTAATATTTTGTTGGAAGCTGCCCAGAGTTTCTGGGGAAACCCAGCCAGATGGGCGAGGTATAAATAATAATTATTATTATTATTATTATTATTATTATTATTATTATTATTATTATTATCTTTCCTTCGTATTCTTGGAAACTTTTACAGGTAAATATCTTTATAATACTCATTTTAGAGGTACCTCAGAAGTTATATAGTAAAGTCAAATCGTTCCTGTTATTCTCTGATCTAATGCTTTAATATTTTGTTTGTGCTTAGCATTGCTAAATTCAAGGTGAAGCTTGACAGAAGAGTTATCCTTATCATATTATTAAAATTGTGCAGTACAGCTGGGAAGTGCAGGGGAAAAGGCACTGATAATTGCATGACAAGGTACAAAGCTATACACAGAGCATATTTTACCGGGAGCTAAACCTATAGCACACCTTGTTCAATCTCTGCAATACATGCTTTATTCTAGATTTCCACAATCTGCTCTAAAGTCTACAAAGTACTCCTATACATTTCCTCAAAAATATATGGAAAATATTTCATCTCTAGACTGTCAAAAGATTATGGTGCTGTTTCTTTTACAACATACTCAATAAATGTGTTGTATTATATAAACACTGATCAAAGCAAAGAGTCATGAGAGCATTCATGACACCAAGCATTCTAAATCCATAAATGTCAAAAAGTACCTTGCTATAAATCCCTTTCCATAATGTACTATATACAGTAATACAAAGAAGGGTAGGGGAGAAAAGGAGGAGTCTGAAAAGGATCTAACATCTATGCAACAATCTCCCTTTCCAAAGGCATGTTCAAGATGCACATAAAAAGTGTCAAATCTCTTCCAAACGATACCCTAGACTAGAGCATCCTTCGACCAACCTGGTGCCTTCCAAATGTTGGACTACAACTCCCATTATCTTTCGCCAGCATAGCTTGATAATGATGGAAGTTATCGTCCAGCAACATCTGAAGGTTGTTGGCAAATGATACATTTATCATCACTGCTTGATGAGCTAGGATAACCATTCTTATTTTGTTTCACAAACACACACACAAATCTAACAATACAATTTGTCGCATCGCCTTCAAGAACTGACATGGTGCGTTTCAGAACTAAACTGTAACTAAAAAAAGTGAGGTGTATACTTACAAATTTTATTATATATTCACGTGGCCAAAATCCAGAACAAAGTTCTTGCTTGACTAATAACCATTCACTAATATAAGGAAGTCTTTTGAAAGAGCAGAAATATTCATTTACACTTTTTCTGCTCCTAATCCAACAAACTCAGGGTGTTGTCGTTTGTTTAGCATTTTATTCCCACAACAACCCTTGAAGGATGGTTAGAGTGAGAGATAGTGACTGGTCCAAGGTAACTCAATGAGGTTCACAGCTGAGTACAGAGTTGAAGAGGGATGTCCCCAGTCCTGGTCTGGGATTCTAACTGCTGTGCATCACTGCCTCTAGAACTGGAGACTTACTCAATTCACTTATAAAAAAGAAAGAAAGAAAGAAAGAAAGAAAGAAAGAAAGAAAGAAAGAAAGAAACTAAAGATTTTAAACTAGGACTGCAACATTTAAGGCAATTAATCATTTATATTAATCAATTAAAGTAACACATTTTGATAAACTAAAAATATGCCTCTGATTAATGGGTTCAATTGGGGGGGGAGTTTTAAATAAAAGTATCTATAATAACCGTATGAGTGTGTACAAGAGAAATACTTGTTCTAAGATTATTCTTTCTACATGCATGTATCAACACAGAAAGTATACTTTTTTTGTTTAGAGGCATTTTTTTTCTTATTTACAAATGTATGCATACATTTCACTGCATGAGTAAATTAATGAAAAAGTGCATTAATTCACCCGAGTACCCTAAATTAACAGATGATATGGAAGAACAGGATGTTCAGAGGTTTTTCCACACGAAAATCATGATAAAATCTTTCAGATCTGCTGGATATGATTTGAAACCTAGAGGGCTAGCTAGTCATCTCATGTATATCCCATGGTGTGCACACAGTTTAATTTCCTGAGGGAAGCATTCGGTGGATAGACTGGCAGCTTTTCTTCCCCTTTTTATTATCATCCTATGAGATATCTACAACTACAATTTACCAGGAAGGGTAGTGACTGTTGTAGCTCACCTGTAATGGCATCTCTACCTCGGAGACTTTGGGCATGCTGCTGGCAAATGGCAACATATCAACCAATGTGTGCAGCCGTACAGGTTCTGTGTAAATAAATGTACTCTAAGTGACATCACAGCATTTGGGCACACTGCGCACAGGAAATAGCCAAGTTTATCCCACACAACAAGTTTGCAGGAATTAAGCATGTAATGATATTTATGTCCAAAGAACTGCTCTCCCATAATCTCACTATTACTGTTGCAGACAGCCAAGGCCTTATGTTTATCACCAGTGAATCTAAATGCACAAGGCTGACAAGGAGACTTTTCTAAAAGGGGAGAGGATATGATGAGTGTGGGGACAACAGCCAGTCCTAGAGTTCTCTTCCTAAGAAACATAACCACATAGAGACACTCTAAGGCAGACAAGCCATTCACACAAGGGTGTGGTCATGGCATCCTTTATAATGAAAATGGCAGTGGATATGTAAATAAAATAGCTGGTTTATGCCAAATTCCTTCTTCATGTGGTCCTATAGTGAAGTGCATGACGCAGAACTGTTCAGTAAGTCTTCTTCGTTCATTGAAATAAACACATGAATTAGTCAAGTCCATTAGCTCTGCTGCCCCTAATCACCATTCTTTTCACCCTTGTGAAGCTAGGAGCACCCTGCTGTCAGGGACTGGCTGGACACTGAGGAATGGTGGCTGGATTCTGATGGGTGAGCACTGGGAGAAGGTGGGTTGGAGACGGACTTGTAAGAATAGATCAGTGATCTGGGGCAGCCTGTAACAGCCAGGAGATGAAAGTCAGAGATAGGAGAAGATGTAGGATTGGAGAGTGAAGAATAGATTCAGCAGGAGGGGGAGATAGGTTAGGCTGGGGTAGAGTCAAGGACTCCACACCTCCTCCTCACCCTGTCCCCACCTCTCCTGCACCACTGCCTCCCAGGACCGGAAGAGAATTGAAGAGGGGGGGCAGAAACGCATTACACCTACAGACGCCTGCTTTTGCACAGCTCTGATTGTGGAGATACATAAACCGAGGTTGGGGAAAGGTCTCTTTGTTGCGGCAACTGCCTCATCGGGTACACACCCAAGAGTGGCTGAGAGACGTACGAATGAGGGACATGTCCTTTCCTAACTTGTAAGTGTACTTTTGACAATAATGAGTTAATTTCTCACTCTGAACATTCCTTGCCTGACAGCACCATGACATTCTAGGACCTTGGAAAAGCAGCTTTTCTGAAATGCACAAGTTCGTCCTCCGTTTCATGGAGGGTGACAGCAATGGCAATGGGCAAGTGATTACACTTGTACCCAAAGGCCCCCTTCACATGTTTTCTTTCAGAGGAAGAACACCTGAAGAGGGTTTGCAAGTAAAAAAGTACACCCCGGTTATCTGTATGAATCTGCCATTATATTTGGTAGATGCAAAACTCCAGCAGAACTAGGAACAGAAGTTGCAAAAATAATCTCTTGCTCTCCATAGTAAATTCACATTATGTAACTACCTAAAAAATGCTCAGTGCTCATGCTCCTTTTTTGCTAACCATTGAGCACACCCTTCTACACAACAGCTCTTCAAGTAACTATTGCTCCAGTCAATGACATACACAAGTAGTTTCCAGGAATATTACTGACAGTGAGCTACCAAATGTCTAATGCCCTTGAACACAGAGGATAATGTGCCAGTTTTGAGATACATCCAAGCTGACAATAAATCAGTATCACAGTTGCAACAATCTGAAGCAAAATACCTTGGAGGACTTGTTTTCTGTGCGAAAAAAAGTTACATTTTTTATGACAAATCAAACTGGGTAGTGATCAACATGTTCTTCGAAGCATCATGTATTTGTTAAACTGCACAGGCAATGTTATTATTTTAATTACACCAATGCTGAAAATTTTGGTTTTGACCATTATGCAAGTAGAGACTATGGAATCTGTCCATCAGGGCAGGGTGACTTGGAATAAAGGAAGACATTATGAACCCCTGATCAACAGCATCACCAAGAGTCTCTGTGATTTTTCACCCCTGCAGTGATCTCTGAATAGACAGTTATCTGAAGCTTTGCTTCTGAATAAACACGAAGGACAGGAACTCTTCTTCACAATCCTGCATTCAGTTAGAATTGCCTGGCTTGTTTTTTGGCATGTTAAGTGCAAAGCTGCTAAGGAGATAGAACTGACTTCTGAGTCAAGCTTCTTTCTCCAGTGGACAAATAATACTCCATTTTATGAAGCAGGCAAACTTTTATTGGTCTCAGATGACCAAAATACGTGAAATTTACTCACTTTGTTGTGTTGGAAACAATGGACTAGGAGTCCAAACATGCTCTCAATCTCCTCCCATCCTCTCTCAAAACCTCTTTTCTGAATATGCTCTGAAACCCAGGACTTTGTGCAAGCCAGTAACATGTTACTAGCTAAGTTAGATTACCTTTATTACTTTTGTTTTAAAGTCAGTGTGCTTTTTCTTTCCCCCTAACCATTAATCTTTAGAATGCTTTCCACATGTAAAATTGTACCAGATGCAGCCAGTGCAGTGGGGCAACACTGCAGAGCTTCTCTTCTGACACCAGTGCAGCTGCCACTTATCTGGATGGTGTGGGGCAGGAGTGAAATAAGAGTTGCACATGCACACCAGTGAAGCTCCTGCCTGTGTGCTTACACAGCCCAGACCACACCATGCCCATGAGTCTGCCCTACCAGTGACACCAGTCTTGGGAAGCCAACTCTACCACGCATCTCCATTGCAACTGACGACACTCCTGGAGTGTATGGTTGCTAAAGCTACTCCTTGGATGATAAGGTTATTTTATAAGGATTTGTCAAGTTCTCTGTTCACGGGGCTATGGGAATCTATATCCAAAATTTCTCCCTTTATTATTTTCCCCTGGAGCTGGGCCGAAGGGACTTGTGCTGGTTGTCTAGGAGTCACAGTCCTCTAGCAGTTGAACAGTCTAGAGCAGGGCATGAGGTTCATTCTGTCTGGTGGCAACCTATTGTAATTCTTGTCTCACCCTCTTTTTTTGTGGGGGAGGGCAGAGAATCTTATACAAACATGGGAGTCTGCCTGTAAGGAATTGTCTCCCCCAATCACATAAGGTAACACAAGTATGTCTGGGAAACTGGCATGCAAAATCTTGTACGAATCAAATTGCTAGTACATAGAACTGAGAGTACCAGTATGTTCTGAATAAGATGTTCTCGGTAAAATATTGTACTGTACATTGTGATTTGTTCCCCCACATATGACCCCTTTGTTTTAGATATCTGTATGCTTGATCATGCAAGCTGCTTTATGCAGGACATTAATTTGAGTGTTATGTGTCTGCGCATATATATATTTATATCCTTATGAACTTATTTCAATATTCTGTTTTTGATGATAGCCAGAACGACAACATTTTTTGGTCCATCAAACTCCGCTGTACAATTACATGAATTTACTTTTAATAAATTACCATCTTTGCATATATCAGTCAAACCACAAAGGCTAAATACTTGCAAACAAAATGCATTATTAATTTAATTGTCACAGCCTATTTAGCTAACTTCCATTAGTATTTGCTATAATACACAATGTATAAAAGAGCAGAATCAAATTCAAACCATAAAGAAGCAGCTGATTTAATGGGCCTAGATAATGGGTTTGGGGTTTTGTTTTTTGCAGAACTGTAGCCAAAAAACTAGTGTTCTAACAGGGCAAGAAGAAATGGGAAGCTTTGCTCAAGATTACACAGGTACGGGAATGCTATACTATGAAGCTGGATAGATCAAACAACATTCCGCTATATAATGTACCAGACTTAAAAAATTTTAAGTCTATACATTTTCCTGTAAGGCAGTCTAGTACAATATCTTCTGAGTGCCTTCTTTGAAAAACACGTTCCCTCAACAAAGAAGCTCTTAAGAAAATATTTTCTCTGTGTATTTGTTGTGTGTGGGAAGGGGAGGACACAAAAAAACTGTTAGGTGACTTCTGTATGTATTTTTTTTGCAGGTAGGGGCTTGTGAAGCATGGGGTGTGTTTGTGTTTGGGGTGCTTGGAGATTTGGGGGCCCCAAGATACATTCCTTTCAAACTGGGGAGTGGGGGAAGCTCCATTTTAAAATGGAGGAATGAAGTGGGGAAAATATGTTTTGCGTTGCACAGAGGTTTCCCTACCGGAGGAAACAAGTACTTGGGGAGAAAGGCTTTATTTGTGGCTGCAGAGAAAAGGGGAGAGGGAAGATTGGGGGGGGGTTATGTCTCCCTACTCGGAATTTTCAACATTTTTTTTTACTGTCTCCAGGGCTGCTTTGTAACTTGTCCGGGTTGCTCTCTTCTCACTAGCTTTCAAAAAAAGGGGGGGACAAGTTCCATTTTATCAGGGTTTGCTTTAAAATACATTTTATCCTTTGAGGGTCACAACGCAATCCTAGCCTCTATTCAGAAGTAAGTCCAGCTGAAAGCGATGGCATCTTCTCCAAGGTAAATAGGATTAGGACTGCAACCCTAGTTGTGAAGTCATGGTTCAGATCACTTCTCAGCCATGAATTTTAGCCACACCACTTTCTGCTTTAGCATTCTACATCCACATTGCAGGGCTGTTGTGATTACACAAAATGAATTAATAACATATAAAAGAAATAATCATAAAAATGCTAGTCTCTTGCTTCTGTGTTTATATGTCTGGGTTTATGCGAAGGCCTTCAGTGTTTGTGTGAAAACACTGTGTGTGTGTGTGTGTGTGTGTGTGTGTGATATTGAAGTATTTCTTTAAGCCAATCAAAAACTTCCAGAAAGAACAATTGGAAAAAGGTGAGCATTTCAACAATCCACGTACTGCTCAAATCTAAGCCATCACCAGCAAGGGACTGCTAGTGGGAAATTAAATTGTGGCTGCAGGCCTGCCAGAACTATTCAGCTTTACAGAATATTAAGGGGAAATGCCACATTTTCCATGAAAAGAATTGCCAACAGGAAAAACTTCACTTCTATAAACATGTTTGGATCTGCTTTGTGTGTTCTTTTAAACAAATAAAAAAAAACACATATCTGTTGTATCCATCACTAGTTCAGGTAAGGTTTAAGTGCAAAATGTTGGTGTCCTGATCTTGTCTATTTGCTTCTAAGGCCACATGGGTTTAAAATTTGGAAGAAGAAGAACATCATCATCATCATCATGCTATTTTACTGCAAGCTAGTATTTACTGATCTAGTCAAAATGCTTTGAAGTAGTATGGGAGACAGAGAGGAGAAACAGGATCACCCAGAAGGACTTCGGAAAAACAGAAAATAGCAGCCTAACTCCATACCGCTAGAGATTAAAACACTCCTTTATTTTGTTTTTTTATCTGAGGTGACACCTAAAAATCATACCTCCTAGGCTCAGATAGTATATCTGAATACCTACAGTGTGATTCTTTATGGGCCTCATAAGGCTACAATGGTACACATAGTCACAAGGGTGGCATAAGTGACTTCTATATAGTATTTATGATAATTATACAGTAACTGCACCTCAGTAGAAATATATATTTCTAGAGCGCTTGAAATGAAATAAAACATGAGAAGAAAGTGCTGCAGAATCCAATTCTGCTTCCAGAACAGCCATCCTTTATAAAGCAAACTCCTCTAGCTCTAACAGGGTACACCTCTTGTTTCATGCAAGCAGTGAGTTCCCCCATCTCACGTTGTACTTAGCTCAAGATCTTTCTGATATAAAATTATAAATAGTGGCTATGGGAAAGTTTTTCACCCTCTCGCATAATTCTAGAACTCTCATTGGAATGGCGGAAGATTCAGCTGATATAAAAGGGACTAGAAGATAACTAATGACACACTAACTATTTTTAAAGTATCCAGAGATCAACTTGGAAATCAAAAAATAATCCACTCTGAGGAAACTGGGATAGTAAAGAACTGACTAATCCAGTGGCACTTTGAGGGTATCAATAGCTTTATCTGTAATGTCAGCCTTATTAATCGTGTTTGCTTATGACTCCCCATCAAAAAGATAAAGCAAAGAGGGATCTTTTTTGTGAATCAACAGCTTGTTACAAGAAGAAAAAAAGACAAAAATGGCTAAATCTTTTAACTGAAAGAGATAAACAGCTTCAGATATTGGTATATCTCTCAATAAAAAGCAAACATCAAAATTCCCTGAGAACAAATACTCAAGGCAGTCAACGTTAACTGTAATGATGAATTTAGTAGGGAGAAAGTCCCATAATGTTATTAGATTCGAAAACCCTAACTAAAAAAACCCAAAGGGTTCACACTTCACCCCACAAGTTTTCATAAACTTTGTTCATTGCCCATGGTTAGTTACAGAATTAGCTAGAAGTCGATGACCACTATGGTAGGGAGAATTTCAAGCAATTTATTCCTACCTTTCTCTGTGTAGCAAAGCCATCCCATAAGCAACAACTGGGGTTAAAACGGTCAAAGACTTGTGCCTCCACCAATTAGTTGTTGGTACAAAAGAATCCAAGTAAAGTGCCAATGTGGGAATACGAGGAAAACACCTGCTGAAAACTTCCCTGTTCTGCCAGGTCTATGCAGGCAGTTAAGAGTACACCCCCCACAATGGTCTGCTGATGTATTCATTTATTTGCTTTTAACTTGTTTTTACTGTCTGGTTTTATGTTTTTATATTGTTGAAAACATCTGCGATAGATTTTTATGATACAGCGGTATATAAATATTTTTATAAAAAAATAAAAGGCTGAGCCTGATGGGAGAGGTATTCCAAGGGGGCAGCAGGTTGGCAAAGGTGGCTTCAGACCTTGAAATCTTAAATAGGAGCAAATGTTGATTGATTTGGCTATATCAAACAATTAAATGTGTAATTAATGCATAGCTGAGTGGGGGTGTGTCAAACAATAACTTTATTTAAAGAATTCTGGCAGTGTGAGGGGATTTGACTAGATGATCTATAAAAACCCCTCCAGCTTCTAACGAAAGTATTCAGAACAATCAATCCTCTGTTCAACACCTATAACTTTTTGTGGTGTTGTCAAGTGGCTATGTTATACTGTTCATAACACAGAGATGGCAAGCATCTTAATAGCATTCTGCCTTCTCATCTCAAGCCATGTTTTGCCATTGAGTAATAATATATCACACCTGGATTGATGGGAGAGCAAGAGAGAGGCTTGTATTACACACACACACACACACACACACACACACACACACACAGCCATAGCAGCTATTTGGACAAGTGAGTAACAGGTCAAAATTATGTCTATGTACCATTACCACCTCTGCTTTTGCATGCACACAGAAACAAACAAAGATGCAGCTCTGTGTAACATTTTCAGAACAGCTTTTAACCTATAGCTTGATTTGTATATCAACAGAGCCGTAAAATAGTTACTTTACCTTTCCTTCGGTGTGCCAACTCCGTGTTTTCCAAGTAAGTGAGTATTTAGGTGCTTCTTCATTACAAACGCCACCCTGAAAAACAAAATTAGTTTTCTGTTATCTTTCCGGCTTAGAGAACTTATTTCCCCTAAATATCATGCATTCGCAATATTACATACTCTGGAAATTTTGCAGGGCTGCAGCCTAACAGCACAATACAGGGGACGTACCAAAAGACCATGCAAAAATCCTGAATACACAAACACAGTTTTATTTCTTTATACAAAATAAATACACACACTGCCCAAGGATGAGATTTTTGTTTTTCCCTCAGGCTCTTGCTGTGTAAGAAATATTAAGAACATGGTTAGTGCTCTGTGTCAGCACTGCAACCACATGTTCACCAAAGGATATATCAGAGTAGTATTAGTAACAATTTCATTTATTTTGCTAGAAGCCATAACAAAGGTAAAGGCATTCAGAGTTGAGCCACAAATTTGGCTCTTACAGCCAATGCAAAGAGAGGAGCACACAATGTAACATAATTTTCCTTAATCAAAAGCAAAAAAGCACACAAACTCACTTGATGTAACAAAAAAATCCCTGTGGCTAAATTCAGACATATATTTTTCACATGGATCTTTATATAGGGGATAGTGGTTAATGTAGTGAATGCTGTACTCTATAACAGTTTTACAAAACACACTGAAAGTCTGTTCCAAGAGTAATTTCTGATAGTGGCCAACCAGAAAGCTAGAGGGCATTAACATGGAGTCTTAATTCTTTAAAAGCAAATCCGCATGGAACCAAAGTAATTAACTTCAAATAGTTAGCTTTCTCCTGGTTCATCTTAATACATGGGTACAACCTAGACAATGGACCGTTAACATATCAGTCAAATAAGCTCTCTCACACAAAAACCGTATCCACAATTTACATGTTGACTGGATTGGAATCAACTCACTATCACATTCTCTAGCAAGTGTATGTTTTGCAATAACGTGCTTTTGAGAATTGAAGGGTGAGCCATGAAATATGCAAACCAGACATGAAGAAGGCAGAACGAGAATTTCATCACGGAAATTTAAGAGCCGAACTTGTATTCTAGCCAGGATAGAAGGCCAAACCATTTATGCATGGGCATTGCAGCAGGAATGCTAACAAGTAGGACCAAAACTTTCTTCAGAAAGAAATTTTGAACATTCTCCAACTCTTGGACTGATGATTGGCAGAGACCTTAAAGTTCTACAATATATAATATTGGGGGGCGGGAAGAGAGAACAACCTTAGGCAATAAAATGTTAAGGGCAGGAGCAACAACTTGTCTCCCTTTGTATAAAAAGAGCTTTAGGGTCATTCATACAATATGACTTGCATTAATGAGAATAGCATCCTAGTGAACTAGGAATTAGCAGTGAAATGGACCCCTAAATAACAAAAAAGTTTGTCATATAGAGTTGTTAGAAATTGCCCAGTTAAATGTGAGAGATCTCTTACCCAAATACAACTACTTTAGTTTTAGTAAAATTAATGTGAAACTGTTCCTTCTCACAAAAGTTAGCCAGCAGGTCCACCTGCTTTTACAAACCACCCATGGTAACATAATATAACCATAAAACCTGCACAAAGGAGGATACTGAGCTTTCCATTTCCTATGGCCGTGGGGGCACACATCCAGTTTCCTAAGCAATTTAGCCAGGCATAAAACATAAAAGCTAGAAAGGAGGGATCCCAAAACACCCCCCAGTCTGACTCCCTTCATTGCTGAGATTGGATCTGTTAAAAGACCATTCCTTCCTACTCTTGTTTTTGACAATAGGATCTTGATAAAGATACCAAGGGCATGCAGTTTACCCCACACGTAGTTTCTGTCTCTTGAATCAAAAGCATGTGCTGCTGGGGCCGTCAGACAGTGCCGGGTTGACAAAAGCTGCTCTCAGCATAAGTATCATACCAAGCCATGATGGGAGGTCTTTGCACACTTTCACATCACTATCCAGCCTGCCCACCACTTGGTCAAGAAATGGAAGCTTCCTTGTTCAAGTAGGGGATGGATCACTGGATAAAGAATGCACAAAAGGCCCCCTTTTCTCCAAAGGTCTGGCACACCGAGTGGGGTGGGGTGCACAATAGAGCTCTGTTACTCCTTCTGGGGAAGCTTACACCCATTGGCACACCCATCACACTGTGAAAAAGCACATTCTAAGTCCTTCTCGGGAAAGGGTTTTTGTTTTGTTCTGAATCCTACAGATATTTGGCAACAAGCTTGCTAGGAATAAAAAGGCAAGATAGCACAACCCATATTTACAGATAACTTGGAACCAAGACATATGCATTGTGGAAGGATAAGAATCCAAAGAGCAGAGGTGGATTGGGATGGTGGGTTGTGCTGCTTAGTTCTCCTATAACTGGTTAATTGTGGACAGCTCTACACATTTTCTGCACTGATGCTTCCTGGAGCAAATACAGAAAGCTTAGCTGCCATGCACACAAACACCCATGAACACACCACTGAAACCTTGGCCTAACCCAGGCATAGACAAACTCGGCCCTCCAGATGTTTTAGGACTACAACTCCCATCATCCCTAGCTAACAGGACCAGTGGTCAGGAATGATGGGAATTGTAGTCCCAAAACATCTGGAGGGCCGAATTTGCCTGGCCTAACCAATATGTGCATCCGGACCCAACTGTGTCCATCTCAGGTGTTGCTGACTGCTAGCCAGAATTAAGAGAAAAATGAAGGATACTAGTGAACACAAAATAAACTCCTCCCATGTGGCTAATGAGAGATGTGCCATTTCAATTTCAAAGAAATCTTCTTGGTTTAACTGTTGTTTTCTTTGAAATGTAAAACTGCAGTTGGAAGATTTTGCTTGGAAATGCTACCACTGTTGGGGCCCAGGGGGATAGCAGAGAGAGACAATAATATGTAATATTTGATCACTCCTTGACTACAGGCATTGAACAGGAATTTGGCACTAATGGTGCCAGAATATTTAAAAACAAAAAGAACATAATACCTAGCATTATGTTGTATGTTAAAAAACAATGGGCTTTCATTTAATTTTGCTAACAACTAACTGTAACATATAGGTGATTATTCAATATACTTTCACAGTTAATGCCTTTACATCAATTTAATTATGTCATGTGATCACTTCAAGACTATAGATATCAGAGAGGCTTCAAACTAAAATGGCATCTTTGATAACCAAAAAGAGAGAGAGAGAGAGAAATTACTGCTCTTACTTTCAGTGTGAAAAGGGCTTGCAAACATTTTTGTTAATTATGTATTACAGCTGTCCTTCATAAAGTTAATTACTAATAGCTGAAAGGCACTGGAAGCCTATTTGCATATGTACATGAAAGGCATGACATATGCAAAAATATGATTTTAATTAGCATTCCATGATATGACGGGCTACAAATCAAGCTGGCATATTATAAGATTTTTAACATTAAATGCTGAATTCATTTGGACATGCTTCCACTAATGGACAGTGCAAGAACTGTAAAATACTGTAGGATTATGGCATATATGAGCCACAAAAGCCAAGAAACAGTATATTTTCTGTTACATATATGGTAATGTCTCATCTCCATGTCTGATCTACTTTGGGCATATTCGCATTATTACAGAAAATCTCTATTTTGTGCAGCCTTCAGGGTGTAAGAATATAAGTCTGTATGTTTAAAATGATAGCGACTTCATTATTTTTTATAAAAAGAAACACATTAAAATACAATTGATTCTTCCTTTTTCATATTTGAGTGATATATATATGGACAACGCAGCATCTCAAATTCAGAATAATCTATTGCAGTATCATCATGGTGACTATGCAAGTGTCACAAAAATTATTGTATATACGGAAAATGATAGTACTGACATAAAATCCGCAGTCCTAATAAGAGTACAAGGCATTCCAAATTTAATGCCATTGCTTTTGGGCAGAAAGCAGAACCATCTCAATATACACATCTGAAATTAGCAATAGTCTTGTTTTTGTAAATCAGAAACCTCCCTCCTAGTTGATTATCAGAAAGAAAAATAAAATTAACGTACAAATATACAAGGAGTCCATCAACAAAAAGGCCAATAAGCCAGAGCTTATGAATGTACTTAACATTATGTCAAATGCAATACCTAATTAAAAATATCTAGAAAGATTCACAACTCCCTCCCTCCTGGAAAAAGCCAACAGTTAAGCATAAACATGCCTTTACTGTTCAAGGCAGGAGAAATACGTTTATTTGAGGATGAAATATACATGTCGGAGGGGGATGTATCTATGCTACTTCAAGCTGACTTTGATACTGGAAGTTTTCCCTTCCCCATAATATTCCTTGTATAACACAGATCTCCTCTTGAAAGCTGGATGTTTGTCAACAGGATAACCTTTTCATTTCTTCCTATAGCATTAGTAAAATGTTGGAAGGAAAGATGGGAAACCACCACCAAATATTATCCTGCTACTGCAGAAAGGTTATTGTTTTGCAGATGCAATTCTTTAAAAGGTCTGACAAAAGACCAGGACGGCCCTGACATTAGGCAGAGTGAAGTGGCTGCTTCAGGCGTGTCATGAAAGGGCAGCTTCAGGGGTGTCATGAAAGGGCAGCAAACTGTTAATTATTCAGTTTATGGTTCCAGCATTTTTACTGAAACAAAGGGTGAGAGATGCTTGTGGGACTGTCTGCCTCAGGTGCTTAAATAACTTGGCTGGCCTTGAATACTGTGCACCTTGACTTGTGAGAGAGGGGCCACCATTTGCTGCTCTACCTTAGGCAGCACCATGGCTTGGGCTGGACCTTCAAATGACTCCTTCACATGCAGTCCTGTGCTGGGAATTAGAGGCATTTGGAAGAAACTCCTGAGTTCCCTTATCATTAGCACTAGGCACAGTCATCATAATCTATTCAAGGAAAGTTTCAAGCACATGTTGTTGTTGTTTAGTCATTTAGTCATGTCCGACTCTTCGTGACCCCATAGAGCACACCAGGCACTCCTGTCTTCCACTGCCTCCCGCAGTTTGGTCAAACTCATGCTGGTAGCTTCGAGAACACTGTCCAACCATCTCGTCCTCTGTCGTCCCCTTCTCCTTGTGCCCTCCATCTTTCCCAACATCAGGGTCTTTTCCAGGAATTCTTCTCTTCTCATGAGGCGGCCAAAGACAGCTTCAGGGTCTGTCCTTCCAGTGAGCACATAACTGGCATGAATATAAAAAATCAGAAGTACAGTGGTACCTCGGGTTAAGTATTTATTCATTCTGGAGGTCCGTTCTTAACCTGAAACTGTTCTTAACCTGAAGCACCACTTTAGCTAATGGGGCCTTCCGCTGCCACCGTGCCGCCGTAGCACAATTTCTGTTCTCATCCTGAAGCAAAGTTCTTAACCTGAATTTCTGGGTTAGTGGAGTCTGTAACCTGAAGCGTATGTAACCTGAGGTACCACTGTAGTATTGCACAGCACCAACAGAAAAGATGGCCAGGGTGGGATGCCCTGAACAGGCAGGATGATGGGGAGGAGGAAGAGGAACCCGGCGAGGAGCGTAGATGGGAGTGGGACACACTGGGGCAAACTGGAGATGGGGAAGGAAGTACTCAAGGATTTCAGAGGATGGTGAGGGGATGGGGGTCAATGCAAAGGATCAGAGGGGCCCCTGTCTCTACGAACACGGTGGCAGAGAGAGCAGCAGGAGGGGTGCCCTAGGAGGCTGAGGCAGGTAAGGACTCACAGCCCAACTCCCTAGCAGAACAGGTGGGGCTCGCTAGGTCTGGGAGGAGGAGTGTGATTCCTCAGCTGGAGTAGGCTTGGCAAAGGTGAGGGTCACATGCCTTATCAACCCCCGATGCTACAATCAGCATGGAAGGTATAAAAAGGAGGCAGAGCTGAGGTGCTGGGTCTGCTCAACTACCTATGTGGATGGACCTTGGCTTGGCTGCTCCATGGCCTCTACAGGACAGTGCTTTGGGTTTGCCTCTGGACTGGAGTTTCCTGGGCTTTGGACTTTGTATATGTGGTCTTACCCTGGACTGTGTTTCATGACTATTGAACTTGGAAGTGGACATACTGACTTGCCACCAGGTAGGTCAGGGGTTCAGGACATGGTGGTGTTTGTAGTGTAAAATCAGACAATCGCCAGAAATTGCCACCACTGCAAATGAATGTCCCAGTTTCATAAAGACAACCAAAAATGCCTTGTTTACATATATTATTTAACATCCAAGAGGTTTTCATCCACCTCCTATGCCATCACCTTCAGCACAGTAAGTGCAGGTAGGTATATAAGAGACAATTGTACTAAATCTGTTCAGAAACATTAAAAAATAAAGTAGTTTTCCGTATAGCCATAAACCAGCAGCACATTCCTTAAATACCAAGAAATAAAACAAAATATCCATAGCCAGCTCCTACAAACTTAAACTCTACAAACAAAGGTTACCCAAGTAAACGATACTGGTCACATTCTATTTACAAAATCCATTGTTGAGTTAGAGAGACGTTTGGCCCTCTTTCTTTGGATTACGCAGCTGCTGGAGTAGAAGAAACAGATCAGGAAATCTCTCTATCTTTGTTTGGCTTTTTCTCTTTAAAACAAACACACCAAGAAAAATGACCTAGAAATCTGACCTGCTGACATAATCACTTTAAACAGGAAAAGTAATCAATGGTGTACCTCCGTCATACCACTTATTAATATGTATATAAAAACAGTGCCTCTCTAGACATTGCAAGTGGCATTTAGCTCTGTTCATCTACTTTCATTTTCTTACTCAGTACTCACACCTTGGGCCAGTAGGAACAGAGGAACCCCCTGGAGTGAATTTATCTGAAGGCTCCCTGAACAAAAAGAGGGGCCTGAGTCTGAATCCTAATCCTAATTTATCTTAAGAGCACTTAATGAACACATGGAAGTTTGCCATGAAGCTCATATGCTTAGCTGGCTGTCAACAGATGGAATCCGAATAGGTAATACAGACTAATATAGGAAATGTCTACCTTTCCATAACAAGTATAAATAAGATCAAGCATATGAAGCTAGTAGATTTGAAGAATGGCAGCCCAAATTTTAGTTGGGGGTGGGGTAGTGTGATATTTTAACATGTCTTCAACACAATTACAAATTATGTCCTTTTAATAAGTTCTGCTGGATTTAATGATGCATCTATTTACAAATGGGGAGCATGTTTGTAAATTGTCACTAGACTTCTCAGGTTTTGAAGCATAGCAACAGGTATGGTGTCCTTTTTTCCCCTTCCTCCATTAAATAAAATTTTTAAGACTCAGAGAACAAGCATCACGTATGGAAGGAAAATGAGCAGGTATGATTCCTAAAAGCAGGCATTTCACTGGCCCACCAAAACTTTCATCAGCAACTTTCATCTCACTGGGGACAAACAATATGAGTGTCTATAAAACACTAATACATTTTAAAAGGAACAGTGCTGACTTGCTTTTAGTAATAGAAACCAAACTCTGTTAACCAGGAAATGTCCATACTGTATGAACAATTCTATGCAAATACTATGCAAGTAGAAAATATACTGTGTAATCCAAAACACTGAAGCTCAAAAGTATACACCTTGGTACCAGCTACTCCACAGAGAATTCTAAGTGATCAATCTGTATCACATATTTCGAACTGACTAGCAACAGAACTTGCTGATGAAACTTGTCTGACCTCTGAAATCATCCTCAAAACAAGGGCTAGTTAACAACATTGGTTTTCAAAATCACATTCTCCTTATAGTACTGCCAACACTGGAATTTTGTTTTAGAATAACTTGACACTGGTAAGTTAACCCTTAGCAAGACTGTTTGTAAAGCTAGAAAAGGGATGTTTTTAATGGATTAAATTTTTCCTCTACTACTTCAAAACATTTCAGGGAGAGTTGTAGTTCCAATCCAGAATAGCAATTAAACCTATCAATCCATTTAGCAAAAGTACTTTTATCTTCTCATTCTTTGCATCCATGCACAAAAGCACAAAGCAAGCCTTTTAACTGATACACATTATGATACAGATTAATATGTGGAGTGTTGATGAGAATTCATATGAGTAGCTTTGACAAGGAATCCAAAAGTGATTACCAAACATAAATGAAGCCCATAATGTTTTAGAAGCAGCATAGGTTATCATTAAAAGCAAACTGATCTAGAAATAAGGACCACTGAGTTTAACAGCAATGACTTAACAATGGAAATACATCCACTGTGTAGAATTTAACTCTCAGAAGCAGAATTTGATGTTTTTATAATAAAAAAAAACTGCATGCCTCCTCATGGAAAGAGCATTCCATAACTGTGTTATTTAATCAGCTTTGACTTCCCACTGCTTTTAAATAAAGATAGCTGGTAGCAGGTTGAGGTTCACGTGAAGGTGTGAATGATATGGCAGAAGGCAACATTTTGGAATGTAGAAACATTGGAGGAAACCTTTCTGTACCTTCCATGCACTGTGTAGACTTATGTGGAGTATCTGTCAGTGCCCCAGACTCCCATTTCAGCAAAATGATGGACAACAGGTTTGTTGATGTGCTGTTCAATGACCTGCATCAATCTTCAGAATAATTTACTGTCTATATCGGACAGATCATTATGGATGAGTTGCTCACTATCAATCAATCAGCTCTGCTCTTCCTGCATATTCTTATATCTATCATTCAAAAAAGGGAGAACTGTCTCTCAAGATGCTTCCATTGCTGTGTCTGTGACATCAATATGTGCTGTTCAAGATGTAAGAGAATTATTAGACCTGCATGATCAAATGGAAAGGATGGTCCAGACTGCTTCTTTTTCTATTCCGGCAGAAGATAATGTCCTGGTCTCTGGATAGTCGAATGTAAAAACTGAAGTAGTTTCATATAAATCCATTAAAATAAGGAAACAAACTCTGTGTGAACTCTTACAAGGCAAGTCTGATAGGGAAGTTTTCTGGAGGAAGCCTTCTCTATTGTGGGGTCAAGGCTTTGGAACTCCCTGCAATGAGAAATCAGATGGACTCCTCCTGTTATACCACACTATACTATAACAATTACAGCAGGGGTCAGCAAGGTTTATCTCGCCTGGGCCAGTTCACTCCAGTGGAGACCCCTCTGTGGGCCGGATCGCGCGCGCATGAGTGCGCCTGTCTGCGATTTCCGGTATCTGCGCATGCATGATTTCTGTTGCCGCGGAAGCAAGTCCCCACGCAGTGCTGCGCTGGTTTAGATCTGTGCATGGGGACTCACAGAGCGGGTGGCTCGAGGGCCGGTTAAATGACCCCCGTGGGCTGCTTGTGGCCCATGGGCCTTAGGTTGCCAACCCCTGAATTAGAGGTTTCTGGTGCCAAGTGGCACCAACTATTTCTGTGCCAATGTTCAGGGAGCTGAAGTACTAAGTTGCACTAGTATGCAATATAACTATGTAATTATGTTTCTAATTATCTGTTTTTACTGCCATCCAAACATCTGTACACCATCACCTTTAACAAGTGTTTGGTAATCTAACAGCTGCAAAAAGTACTTTAAAAATCCCTGTGCTTTTTGCATCTGTGCTATCACCTCTCAGCTCTCCACAATCTAGACTTTGTTTTTCATAAGTTGTGAAATGCAACCTTAGGCTTAGATTTTACAGAGAGCCTTGCTTCAAAAACAGATTAACATCAACTTCCAATAGTATGACAGTACCTGAGAGCATGGCTCTTCTTTGGCAATGCCAAATAAGGGTGTTTTAGCGCTTACAGAATGAATTGTGTTTACAGCCCACTAAACAGTGGCACTACAAATTTCATAGCCAAGATACATATAGCAAAACTTTCTACAATTACTCCATAGTATATCCGTTGTGATAAAATCAACCCCTATCCAATCTATCAGGCACCACCCTTTCTTTTCATTATTGTCTTCTGTACCCTCTTAGCAGTAAGTGTCATCACTTAGACATCCGCAAAACCACTAAGAGGGGTTTGTTATAATTTCCAACATACAAAAATCACATTTCTAACTGGGAGCGCTTCTCACAATAGTACAACTAGAATAAGGAGTGAGAGGTCAGTACAAAGGCTTGTTTCCCAGCACCTGGGCTCAGTATCAAAAAGGCATGATTTGTGCATCTTCAACCACACACTTCATAAGCCATTAACTAGCCTGGGATGAGTATAGTTGGCTTACATTCTGAGTGTATCACACATGGAAACATGGGCTTTTTCATGTATGAGCTGTGATCTACAGTCCACAGTGAATGACAGAATTATTAAAAATATTGTTATTAATTACCCACAAGCCATCCAGGGCAAGTAAAAACATTTTAAATGCATGGGGGAATCCTGTGTTTTCTAAAGAAATTCAGTAACCCTGGGATCCCAACTTTGCCTGAAAACTGATCAAATAAACTTCCCTACCTGCTTTGATCTGCCAGCATCAAGAGCCCTTATGCCTTGTTTTAATTCTTGCCAGGAGGCACATTCACATATCTCTTAATTTTGGACTACAAGTGAAGGTCCATGATCTTTATGGGATAGACAAGTGTTTTCGCAAGGGTATTTGTAGCATTGTTTTGCCACAATGGAAATTATTACAGTGGCAAAGCAAAAGGAGTCAGAAGAGATGGAATAGCAGTCTCACATGCAAACACTGAAACGCAAATGGTTGAAATGTCCTTATACAACGATCAAATGAAAAAAGTATGAAAAGAAGAAAGATATCATCGTGGTGTGCAACATAAAGGAAATATATTCTGCATTTGAAGAGCCAAGCCTCTGTTGTGGTTGGCAATCAGCATTATTTCTTATCTGACAGAGACATAAGCAGATATCTGCCTCTGCCACCAAGCTATCAGATGGGTTTAAGAGATGTTTAAGGTTATCTACTGCTCTTTGATCAGATGTTGTTCACTTATTTGTATTCTTTCTGGTTTAATGCTATGTAATTGCTTTTGTTTACTCCTGACACTTTCTTCATTTGGCTGCTGGTGATTGACGTGCCCCCACATAGTGAATTCAAGCGTGCCTTGCCAAATGACAGAACATGAATGCTTTCCCAGGTGTGGTTACCAATCTGTCCATAGGCAGGTGCGTTGAAAAGAAAGCATTTCCTTGTCCATGGTGATTCTCTAATATTCACCCAGAATATTACTGAATCCAGTCCAGGACAAGGACTAAATGAGTTCTGCACCATCATAATTGGGCCTGACTATCTGTGGGTTAAACCACAGAGCCTAGGACTTGCTGATACGAAGGTCGGCGGATCAAATCCCCGTGATGGGATGAGCTCCCATTGCTAGGTCCCTGCTCCTGCCAACCTAGCAGTTTGAAAGCACGTCAAAGTGCAAGTAGATAAATAGGTACCGCTCCAGCGGGAAGGCATTTCCATGCACTGCTCTGGTTCGCCAGAAGCGGCTTAGTGATGCTTGCCACATGACCCAGAAGCTGTACGCCGGCTCCCTCGGCCAATAAAGCGAGATGAGTGCCGCAACCCCTGAGTCGGTCACGACTGGACCTAATGGTCAGGGGTCCCTTTACCTTTATCTTTTAACCCTACACTGATGTTGGGAAGCCATACCACAACCCTATAGGAAACCCACCTCCTCTGCTCAGTGAAACTGAAATGATAATGTTTCAGCTTGCGCAGACAACTGCAGCGGTGAGGAGGAGCAACATTAGATGCCACAGACTGCTTGCTCATCAGCAAATACATAGCAAAACTGATGAGGAAGAAGAGGAGAGGGAGCAGCTGGCGATAATGGTGGTGAGGAGATGGATCTTGCTGAGGGAGCGGAACCCATGGCAGGTGCCTTGCCCAAGGGTCCTCAGAAACCTGGATACAGCATTGTCATAAAGCACCAAAACGTCAACTTACAGAAGCACTCCTGCAACACATTAAAGCCATACCCTTGGAAGATTCAGAAATAAAACCATACAAGTAGGGCCCGCAACAAATCCGGCACCTCATTCCTCCCTTCTAAAAGAAATATCCCTGCTCAAGATTCCAGGCAGCCTTTCCCTCCAAGCAGAGCATTCTACTCCCCACTTTTATGTTCATACTCCCATCCCATTAACACAGTTACTGAGTACGCTAGGTATGTTAATTCGATACTGCATGTCTGGAGTGAGCAGCAATAAGTTAACACAGTAATAAGTTAGAACAAACAGGATATGCTCACGAGTGCCTGTCCTAATGAGCACAGCCACTCTTCTTTGGTAGGTCTTGCTCCTATGAGGCAGTTGTGGAGCCTAAAGGTCTCCACTTTTCCACAGCTGCCAAAGTCTCCTCCTCTCCAGGGTTTTCCCCAAGCATTCTGTGCCTACCTTTGCTCGTACTGCTTCATTCCTCCCCTGTTCCTGGGAAACCGTGCGGCGGAGTGGGGTGGGGAGCTGGTTGTAGCAGGAGGGGGAGACCTCTGTGCTTCTTCACCAGCCAGACTCATCTCTGCCTCTAGGCCAACCTCCTCTCCTGCTTCAGCTTCGGGAGTTCTCTCTGACACAGACTCTCCCTGCTCACCAAACCCTGCCACCTCTTCAGCTTCCAACATCTCCTTCTCTGCCTTCTCTGCCTTCTCCCTCTGACCACTCATCCTCGTCCGACCACCAATCCCCAGGCCCTGGGGGGTTCCCTGGCTGGCGCCTCCCGCCATTCCTCTGCACCCAACCAGTCCATGACACCGGACTGTCACCGTAATTTTTCTTTAACTGTACTTATGCAAATGTCCCCCAAGCATGCCAAAACCATCCCCTTCATGTCTGTAACCCTAGAAGCACCCACCATGTAGGAGACAGAGAAGAAGAAGGAGAAAGTCTCTTATCTACATTTTTGCCTCCTTCCCAGTACAGTGGTACCTCGGGTTAAGTACTTAATTCATTCCGGAGGTCTGTACTTAACCTGAAACTGTTCTTAACCTCAAGCACCACTTTAGCTAATGGGGCCTCCTGCTGCTGCCGCGCCGCCGGAGCCCAATTTCTGTTCTTATCCTGAAGCAAAGTTCTTAACCTGAAGCACTATTTCTGGGTTAGCGGAGTGTGTAACCTGAAGCATATGTTACCCGAGGTACCACTGTATTACCTTTATGTCCATAGGGATGACAAAAAAGAGGGAGGATACTTCCCAGTTTTCCTACTTTAATATCCTCCACTTTTCTCCACTCACTTCCCCTCAAAATTTATTCTCTTAAGCTATGGTTACTCCACACCTATTCTGCCAATACATAGTCCAGGTGGTAAGCTGAACCGCAACATCAACATTAGAATGAAGTATCTACCAGAGGATGCAAACTTAGAAGTTAATTCTGATCTGCACACATCCTTCCAGGGCCATGTGGAATATAAGCAGGCAAGTGGAGACAGACATCGTTAACCTACTAGAATACCAGTCCCCCAAAATCTGAATTTTCAAACAAACATTCGCATAGAAAGAATAAAGGCAAAAGGTAATTTGGTAACAGTGCACTTCTAGAAGAATGCAGCCAAGCAGCACTACAGCTGATATGTGCAGCAGACAGCAGACACAAAAAAAGAGAGAAGGAGGCAGAGAGCTTGGCTTTTATAAATCAATTACAAAGCCCTGAGAAAACGTTCAAAAATATTAAGCAGCAAATGCATGCCTGAATAGAAATGCCACATTATAACATTACTGCAAGACTCTTCAAATTGTTCTGAAAGGGTGGGAAAAAAACACCCCACACACCAGAAATTGACTGCATAGCGTGATGGTGTAGAGCTTTGTGATAATAAGTTGAAAAGAAACCTGCAAACCCAAGGCTCTAATTTTCATATGGCGACTGCGTAATATTTTGCAAAGTAAAATTGACTGAGATGGAAACTATTTTGCATGGTAGAGTGGCGATGGCTAACAAATGAGAGTTTTTGGGGCTGAATGTTAGTCCCTTGCCTCATCTGCCACCCCTAATGACAGCAGCCACCTGCTGTTTTATTGTCACAGCTGGAGCCGGTTCACACTCCTTGGTGCTGAGCTCTGCCCATGAGCGCCAAGCTCTCGCCTCGCCTCATTACTTTGATGAACTTTTTATGGTCAGCACCCATGAAGACCTCATCTAGGACTAGGCAACCTAGATCGGCTTCAGGGAGTGCTTCGAGCTAACACAAGATGATAACACAGTGACACTGAGGCGGCTACGGTCTGTCATTTGACTTGGGAAGCAAGTGTACTATGCTTTTGACTCTACAGGGCCCTCAAATAGGTAAAAAGCCATGAAATTCTCATATCTAAAGTAAGCTCCTCTCCCTCTCCTTCCTCTCCCCCCACCTGGACAGTATAGTCCTTTTTTGCAAAATAAAGCTTTAAAATGACAGATAAACTCCTAAAAGGAACAACACATTCTGTACACTCTGTAAACAAAGAGATTCCCCTTTCCCTTAGAAATTATCCTGCCAGTTCAAACATGTACATGTAAGGACAGGGTTCAAAAATTACATTAAAATTTGCTACCTGTATTTTACATTTTTAAATGCACTGATTTATTCCTGTGGGGAAAATCAGCTAGTAATAGTTATGGGTGCCCATTGTGATCCAGTTGGCAAAAATGATCTGCCAGAAGTATATTTATCAGATAATAAATATGTTACACTGATTAAATAAATTTAAAAAAATTGTGAAAAATTATTGACAGCAGGCTAGTACTAACTGAGTAAAAACTTTCATAAATATTAATTGAAATTTATCCTAGCAAACAATTTGAATCTGGAGTTTACAACATCTCATCACTAATGTTTTCAATGTGTATCATGAACATTTTTATTTTCAGTGGATTTATAAGCAGGTTTGATGCTTGATCTCTGGAGTTTAATCCAAGGTTTCTTTTCAGTGAGTAAAATAATCTTTTAGGTGTCAACACAGCTTTGCATTTGCCTGTATTTACATATTACCATTAAGATTAATATATGAGCTATTAATAATAATTTCATTAACATTCTGAAACCATCAAACAACATTTTGATTTTTTGAATGCCTGTAGGCGATTATAAGCCTAAAAACCAGAACATTTTCAGTATTCATTGTGCAGCAATCCAGCTGATCAGTCTTGACAAATTCATGCAATGTTATAAGTCATTAAACTTCATTTGGAAATTCTGCTTTAAAATTCAACTGTCTTTTTTCTTTTTCTTTTTTGCATACCTAATATAACATCTATTACTGTAACAACCACTTCTCTCCTCCATTCTGACTGCCTCCTGGTAAGGACAATGTGTTTCATTTTGAAAAGTATTACAAGTACAGCTCTCAAAATGTTGATGCTAAGAAACTCAGTTTTAAAAGGATGCTGAGTGCTTACAGAAATAAGTATTCTGAACTCCAGCTGGTCAAAAATAACTGAAGAAGCTTAGCAAATTTGTTCCTGAACTTTGGCAATTAGTGTCCACCACCAAAATATGACTAAGTTTGGCATCTAGGAATTAATTCCATGTTTCATCTCGAAATCCCATGTCCTCACTGGAGCCCAGATGTTTAATCTACAAGTGGTGGTGGTTCTTAAAGCTGTGACAGCCCCAGTATAATAGCTGCCCCTGAAAATGTCTGCCAGGAAAACCAAAAGGCAGATAATAGTTACAGGAAGGGGATTGTGCCTGTGGAGATGTTGATGCTCTTACAATCCTGTTGGGGAATCAACAACATTCTGGGTTAAAATGTACCTCTTTGTACCTGAAAAAAATACTGCTTAATACGGGCTTTAAAAAGGCCCACAACATGAAGTGCTTGGTGAGTGAATTATGTTACATTACTCTTGCATTCCACTGAAGAAAATGACTATATATATATGATAACAGACACCAGGTGTATTTTCACAAAACTGCACCTGCATCTGGCCTCAACCTGCACCATCTCTAAAGCATGGCTAAATGTAAGTAGATAAAAACAATAAAAGGAAGAAAGAAAAAGAAAATTGTCAAGCAACACACCTATGCCCAATGGGAATCCCAGATTGCTGGATGTAGGAGTGAGCCAGCAGGTGATGAGTAGAGGGGGAGAGGAGGGGGAAGAAGAAAACAAAAATACAAATTGAATACTTATTAATAAAAACTGATTGGGTATGCTACAACAGAAAACTTGTTTATAAAGAAACACCCATTTCTCTCTCTCTCTCTCTCTTGATAAGGGCTTTCCCGGAAAAGGTTTAGGAACGAAATCTACTTGCACAGCTGTCTTCTTTTATGTTTGGTTCCCCCACTACCACCAAACTCCCCAATGGCTGTAATTGATCTGCTCTATTTGTGTGAGAGAGCTGCTCCACAACATCGTACTATGTCTAGGAACCAGTAGCAAGAGTCTGAGACCTATTATCACTCCCTCTAGAGAATCCTGGGGGATTGCAGTCGTGACTTTGCTGAAGGAGAACTCTTTCACGCAAGTACAACTTCCGAAGTTCACTGAGGCAGGCCACCCCAGTTGAGATGAGAATTCATGCTCAGGGTTTGAGGGCTGCCAGACAGACAAAGTTTGCACTCCATTTCCTTTGTGGTGATCTCCAGGCGATGCCTCTGTACTGTAGTCTCTGCCATTACAAATGAAATGTATCAGTAGCTGTACTAAAGGCTGTGCACAATGGAAGTTGTGCAACTAGCTATACTGAAGGTTTCTAGATCCATATTAGGGCAATACTATTATTAATCCAACCAAAATATCACAAAATAAGGCTTCACTATCTCTAGAGCTCTTCATTAGGGTAGACAGTGAACAAAGAAAAGTAGGGGGAGAGGGAGAGGCAGAGGAAAGAAAGGAAGAAATGGTTGGCTGGTGTTGAAGTCATGAAATCTGCATCTGGTAACAGTCTTACTACGAAATTATGGGAGAAGGTGGAAGACTTTCAAATGAGGCTTCTTAGGTGCTAAGCAGGTATCAGAGGCCGCACCAAGGCCAGGTGGGAACAAGATACATCTCTGCAACTGATCCACCTAGGTCTAAAAACCCAAGAAAGTTATAAAGCATATGTGTCAAATCAACCTACTTTACATGATACAATATTATCTGCCTTAATTGGTCAAGCTACTTCACTAGTGTAAACTAAATCTTGAAATCCTGTGTTGTAATCTGAGAGCCAGAGAAGAGGAGGAGGAGGAATTTGGATTTTATATCCCACTTTATCACTACCCAAAGGAGTCTCAAAGCAGCTAACATTCTCCTTTCCCTTCCTCCCCCACAACAAACACTCTGTGAGGTGAGTGGGGCTGAGAGACTTCAAAGAAGTGTGACTGTCCCAAGGTCACCCAGCAGCTGCATGTGGAGGAGCGGAGACGCGAACCCAGTTCCCCAGGTTACGAGACTACCGCTCTTAACCACTACACCACACTGGTGTAGTGACGATAAGAAAGTGCACATCTGTGATATGGGTTTAATTAAGCTGCTGCTGATTGTTCTATGCCCCTTTCAATGTATCATATTACAATTGTGCCAAAAATTCCTATAATAATAAATTTACCATTGCACATTCCTCTAGGGCTTTTTTAATGCCAATTGCGATGACAGTTATTCTTATAGGCATATTCTAGCTTCTAAAGTTTCAATTCTGTTGCAAAATTTAGCTTAGTTTCCTCCAAGTATATCCAAAAATATTTACTTCACAGACTAGGCTAAAAGAATAAATAAACTCAATGTAAGGACTATTTCCCCAATTTTCTAAGTACTCATCCCATGTAGATGTATAATGCACACATCATATAATATGTGAGTAAACACAAATGGTTTCAGTATACTGCGCACCACATTGAGAAAGTCACAGTATTCACTGAAAGAGAAAAAATATTCCTGGTCAAGTCAGGAGAAGTGTAAACTTTCTTTCACAACATTTCAGAATGTGGGAGTTATTGCCACTGCAGCTACCTGCATGAATACCAATTAGAAAACTTCACAGATCTTAAAAATACTGACAACTCATTAGGAATTTACCACCACCCATGCTAAAAATGCATATTATATTTCAAGGAACGTGTTTAAATAGGCTTGTTAGAATTTCCAGCTTTTATTAATTTGCACGTAAACTTAAGGCTCAGGAAAATATGAGATGAGCATAAGCATCTTCAGTAAGTTGTAACGCAGCTAAAATGCTTTGCAAGATCCCTTATATATGTTTGCCGAACTTCAAACTCTATATGTAACTAAATCGATAGCATAAGAAAGGAAGAGGAAGCACATCTAAAACTTGAATCTTCATTTCTCTGAATTTCCCTGAAAAAGCAGCGGGATCCGAAATGTGTTGAATCTATAAATATCTCTTTTGTCAACCCCATGGCTTCTTTTCTCCTATTTCAGTTAGTTTATTCACAAACCTTCCAAAATTTGAACATCCAAGGGCCTGATAAAAGGTCCGTCTCCTGCTCTCAAAGGACCTGGCTTGTGGAGGTCTTCAAACTTATAAATTCAAAGATAAAGAGACAAAACTAAATCATTAAGATTTTAGAGAATGAAAAGTGTGCTTCCAAATAAATAAACCCACACAGAAAAAAGAAACTGAAGCTACCACTATGTTTTCCTCCACCCAAGATAAAAACAAAAAATACTCATTTAGACACTCAGAGAAAGTACAGATTTGTTTTCAAAAACTGTTTCCACTTTTACCCTCAGGACATAGTTCAGTTGCTGAGGAAACAAAGTCTAGAGCTCATTGACTTAGGTAGCTGGAAATTCCCTGTGCTCAGAGATTTCCTATAAAGCTGCTTTTCAAAAATTAACTTCTAAGTAAATAATGGATACTTCTTACTAAAGATAACACATGCAGTTTTCCTTCTTTTGCGTGCTTTCCATTGAACCAGCCATGTGCTTCTAAGAACACCACTGAGAGCATGAGGAATTTACCTAGGCAATACAGAAAGGGATGTTTCCACCGTGTATCTGGTAGCAACCACAAAAGGGTTAATTTGTTCCCCTTATTAAAAGTTCTGAAAAGCTACGTTCCCTCACGACTGCAAGTTCTTCACAAGAATGTCATGGCCTGCCTATCTGCGCTGGGGTGAGAAAATGTACCCACCCAGCCTTCCTTTCTACTTCACTACAAGAAATATTCTCTCTTGGATTTAATGAGCAAGAAACCCACAGTGCTAAATCTGTGAGTGGCATAGTGTCTGCATACTGTTTCTTGCCATTCAGTTGGGCACATGCCTGGAATTCTGTTTATTTCCATCTTCTGTCCTCCAGATATGTATTACCCTGACATATTTTCACACTCGTAATAGCAGAACATTCACAAAATTAAACATTCTCACTGTCTCACACACCCATTCCTCCCCCGCACTCCACCCGCAAACCCATTCTTTAACAACTTTCCACTAACAATAAGCCAGTTCTCTCCATTACGGTCAGAAGGGCACAAATCATCCTGTTAAACAAATGAGTTGAGAGCACTAAGTTACGTTCTCTATACAGTACAGTGGTACCTCGGGTTACATACGCTTCAGGTTACCCACGCTTCAGGTTACATATGCTTCAGGTTACAGACTCCACTAACCCAGAAATAGTGCTTCAGGTTAAGAACTTTGCTTCAGGGTGAGAACAGAAATCGTCCTTCGGCAGCACGGCGGCAGCAGGAGGCCCTATTAGCTAAAGTGGTGCTTCAGGTTAAGAACAGTTTCAGGTTAAGTACGGACCTCCGGAACGAATTAAGTACTTAACTCGAGGTACCACTGTACTCTCTTTCCCAAGCTGGGGGGGGGAGGAAAGCACAACAGATCCCACCACCACCCCAAATTTAAAGCAGAAAGAAGAACAAATGGACATAGAGCACAAAACCACTTTATGGAATAGAGTGAGGAGGAAGATCTGTTTCAAAACATCTTGTAAGATTCTATAAAAATTTGTTTGCTTCAGAATGCAGACAACTGAAGGCAAAATTTTGTTTCGTAAGAATTGTCCTGGTAAAGTTAAAGAAAGCAGAAGCTGCAGTGCGTTCATTACTTATACCCACACCAGAAACAGCACCAGGGGTCAGCAAACTTTTTCAGCAGGGGGCCGATCCACTGCCCCTCAGACCTTGTGGGGGGACCGGACTATATTTTGAAGAGAGAGAAAAAGAACGAATTCCTATGCCCCACAAATAACCCAGAGATGCATTTTAAATAAAAGGACACACTCTATTCATGTAAAAACACGCTGATTCCTGGACTGTCTGTGGGCCAGATTGAGAAGGCGATTGGGCCGGATCTGGTCCCGGGCCATAGTTTGCCTACACATGCCCTGGGACTATAGCCTGGAAAGGAAGCTAAAGAACACCGGTAACATGAACACCCACACCTTCCCAGAAAAAAAAATACAAAAAACTGAGGGTGAACCAATACAGCATTAAAAAAACAAAAACAAAAAAAACCCCTCCTTTACCTAACTCCTGTATATCCACAACCCTGATCAGGGACACAATGAAAAGCATTCCTTTAGACTGCAAATCATTATAACAAGATATGCAATCAATTTTAATCATCTTTATTTGGAAATAAGTTGCATTGATTTCAAAAGGATTCATTTCAAAATAAAATATGAATGGAATTGTAGCCTCAGTTATGAAAAACACCATTCACTTAAAAAAACCCAACACCCTACATGCCTTCAATATTTTCTCAAAAAGAAGAAGTTTGGCATACTTTTTCGTTTCCCTCATTGCCTGCCATCACCACGAAACTACTCAGCACCGACATTAAAAGAGCAGCATCAGTTACTGGACCGTGCATGACTGACACAGCAAGATTTAATCACAACTCATTTTTCTAATCCAGCATTTGGCTCATCAGTGGTGTCCACGGGCATTTACAGTGATAGCTGTCAAACTGCCTTACACATTTGGCATAAGCTAAGACTTATGACGACGAAAGTGAAGTATCTACCAATTCAGAGACTCAGCTCAGATTTACAGAAGTCACTAGTAAAACACCCATTGACTTGATGGCACAAGGTCAAAGCCCTGATGAGAAGGTAATCAAAGGTAATCAAAGTGAGGCAATCAGAACGCAGAATGAGACACAAGAATTCATTCACTTTGAGTACTGTATTCTTTTATGTATTCTTGTCAGTGCAGCAGAAGTAGATAGAATACATGGCACAAGCTTTTAAAAAATGAGGAAACAGTTTCTTGTGCTGTCTCAGACACTGTTCCCATCTTGTCACTTCTTTGAAGGTTGGTTTGTATGACCATCAGATCAGGGCACTCACCATTCATTTTGCATAATGGTACTCAAGGTTCAGTTGAGAACCTTGTACTTATGGTTTGTTACAGCAGAAGAGCCGTTTCTATTTATTTTGTCTCCATACTTCCACTGGCTTATCACTCAGTCCCCATCATGTAGTTGTAATGTCCAGGTGCCTTAGAGACTAAACCTGCTGCCCAGGTGGTGTAGAGATCCAAGCACCTCTGGAGTCTCTGCCCTAATGGAATATGCATAGTCTTGTCCAGACCACAAAAATGGCATCAGAATGGAAAGACAGAACCAGTATGAGGAGGCTGCGCTTCTAACTGCTCTTTTCTATCTCTCAAATAATTTCCCCATGTATTCTTCCCAAGCCATTCTCCCAAGATGAAAAAACAAAACAAACAAAAAAACCCACCAACCCTATTGTGTTTGAATTAACCTATAGAACTACAGGAATGGCAATAGCTTAGAGTGTCAGACTAGGACTTGGGCGATGCGGTTTCAAATTCCTGTTTAGCCATAAAGCTCACTGGGTGACCTTGGCCACCAGTCATCATCTCTCAGCTTAACCTGGCTCATGGGACTCTTGTGAGGAAAAGATGGAGAAAACTATGTATACCAGCTTGAGTTCCTTGGACAAAAAGCAGGATTAAAATTGTGCAAGTAAATAAATACTTAACAACCCAAACCTTGCAAAATACACTTCTGGCCTATTTACGCAAAGACACCAAGCTAAATAAAGAATGAGCAGCTAAATCTTCTGTAGCCTTTACCTCTATTGACATGGGGGGGTGTATCTTTTGACACCACCAGCACGTGCCCTTCTTCAGGCACAGCAAGCATTTTCTGTCCCTTAGAAAGACCAGAATAGCAATAAAACGCACATAATGAAGAACACTCACCTGAAGGGTTATCCATAAACAAATATATAATCACCTATGGCAGTGACCACCAACAAATTCATATTTCATCTTTACAGATAACAAATACTTATGATTACCCAATACATATGTACATATGGATGTGTAATTATATATTGATTAGTTTAGCTTTTAGCATAACATATGAATGTATTGAATTTCTCCAGAGTAAGAGATAATATTTTTTAAAAATTATACCAATAGACCATCAGCATTATGAGTGGATTTATTTTCCCCAGCAGTGCTAAAGATATGCAAAATTTTCATTTTTTTTCAGAGTTGCCTAGCAAATGATTAACACCACCTCTGCTCATTATCTTGCTTAACAAAACTTCTCTAAAAACAAATAAATCAAAAATGCCTCCAACGTTCCTGAATAAATAAATTACAGACCTGTTCCATGGCAGCAATGATATTTTAAAAAGCTTGTGCAAGCTCATTGTACAATTTTATTACAAAACTGCAATTTATAACAAAAGTGTCCGCTTCTTCATTTTCTCCTCTACACATTTTAGTAGCTGGAGCAGTTATGGAAGCTCTAAAAAGCAACCTATCAAAAGATGTTAACTCTCTGTCCCAATAAGTTGCAGTCATTGCTAATTAGGAGCTGGTTCGCACTATAAATATGGCTCTGTGAGCCAGTGCTTCTCTTCTTCCCGTTCCTGTGCCAAAGTTCCTAATGAAACATGCAGGATGAAGACAGTCAATAGTAACAATCATTGTTTGACTGGAGACTGAATTAAGGGAAGTTTCTGCTCTGCAATGAGTAGCGAAGAAAAGGTACTATGTAGCAAAACAAACTTATTCTACCAATTTCAACAACCACCACAAATCGTTTTAACAGATAGGACTTATTTGTAAGTATGCATATTTAATAATGAGTGGTACAGCTGAATGTGTAGTCTTGCACATATCTCAATTGATTTGTCTCATTCAACTTTAAAAAAACAAAACAAGTAACAAGTTCAGCAGTTCCAATATTTTACTCTAGTCTTGCAACAACATTGTTGCTTTAAATGCTGAGTTTGTTTGAGAGAATCTAGGTTCAAATATCCATTCAGCTATGAAGCTTACTGGATAACGTTTGGTCAATTTCCCTCTGCTTAACTTCCATCACTGGACCACTGGGAATCAAAATTCTGCTAATCAAGCTGGAATACATACAAGTAAAGATAAGGGACAGTCATTATCACTTACAAAATGCATTATTTTGATGTTTATCACCATGATCCTAAACCTTTGTGTCGACCTACTGGTTTATACAACGGAACTAAATTCTTAGTATAAGACTGTGTTGTTCAATGACTTTAAGCGTTAATAAGCTGTAGCCTACCTACCTACTTAAGTTGGGACATTAAAATATTGAACAACAACAACAACAACGGCAGCTACTTTAACCTACATATTCAGTGTCTTAAGATGGAAATGGTGGACTAAAATAAAATAGTTCTGTGTAATAAATAGCCTTTAGTGCTTGTTGGATAATAAACACAGCCCAGGAAGAATGTCAAAACACACACACACACCCAAAGAAAAGCACTGAGAAGCAATTTTACTATTTTACCCCAACAAGCTTAACATGCACATCCCAATAAAATCAAACCATTGTCTCTTGCCAACTCCCAACAGATTTTTCATAGCATTGGAAAAAAATACCCACACACAAATTAAGGTGACTGAAATATGCTTTCAGCTAACAGAATAATATGGTAGCTATTCATCACCTGAAGTCATAAAACACTAGGTCTTGTCCTTAGCATATTCTAATGAAGCCTATCATGCAAATGAGAGTGACCTTTACTGTGCATTCTGCAAGTTCACATTTATGCAAGGAGTATATATAGTTTGCCAATACAAACTAGCCAAAGACTGCATAATTACAGTAATCAATTAGTAGTTAGTGTCTCTCTGCTCATTTGCGGCTAATGTCAACTAAGCCATTTCACAGAGAGCCACCCCTCACAGAGTATCATTTTTTGGTACTGTTGGTAGTGGTTCTGCAAAAGGAAAACAAGGTGCAAGCCAAACTTTTTTAGATGGGGGGCATAGTGGCCTCCTGCACACAGTCATTCTTCAAGGTTCAACAGGAAAAGGCTTCCGTTTTGTGATACAATCTCCCGGATAAAAGTTACATCTCCTTGAAGTGGCATTAAAGCTTTGTGCCTGCAAATTTCAACATTAATATTTAAATATTTAAATGAGGGACACTCTGCTGTGCAGTGGTTCAGAGCAAGTGCGGAAGACATGGTAGAACGTGGGTCCTCCTTTCAACAGCTGAGTAAGCAGGCCATAGCCTTTGCTCAGCAACAGTCTATTTTGTGGACAGTTATGGATAGGAAACATTACTGGAGCTAGTAATTAAAGTAAAAACTAATACTATCACAGAGATGGGGAATTCTGTACAGAAACGCCATTTATCATGGCTTACCATTCCACACAACTGAAATGAATTATCTTCTTAGCACATATCTATTTTACGATCCTATAGTCGCCAAGCTGAAATGAGGGGCCACTTGCTGGTTTTAATTTCACAATCAATTATTTATAAGGCAACTGTATAATAGGTGCTCACAAATATTACTTACATGTAATCTGTGAGCAGATCAAGAAAAAAACCCCTGTAAATCTGCATTAGTCAGAAAAAGGCTAGTATGTTGATTGGGAAAACCTCCTATATATAGAAAGGAAGTAGTGGAACAATTGCTGGTATAGTGCAGTGTTGTAACTTACGTGATTTATGTGGTATACTTGGGCTTTTTCTTTGCCCAAGCTTTTCCTGAACCACGCCTTATTTGCCTGTCCATTGTCACTTAATTTGACCCTGCTACTCACTGATCAATTTTTGATCTCCTTTGATTAGAATTGTTGAGATATTGTGCTTACCATGTCAGGAAAACTCGCTGAAAGTCATTCCTGACAGGGTAAGCAGAAGAACTCATCATCAGATGTGGCACTTAAGGGAAATTGTCACTATGTGACCAAACTCATAGGATCCTCTGTAGGATAAACGAAGCACATCTGATTCATCTTTCCTCTCTTTCCTATGAAGGTTACAAAATAGGACAGCTCCTTCCATGCCATTCAAATAGGAATGGGCAAATTCTTGAAGAATGTGTCCACATTTCCTACCCATTATAGCTAAATGGGGATTCCTAGTTCAGAAGTGGCATTCTGCAGAAGAGGAAAATAACATGGAAGACTATTGTCTTCGTGCCCAGAAATATTGGGCTGACCACCACTTAAAACAAAAAGCAGGGTTATATGATCCTGTGTTGCAATCCAGCAGGATTCTTTTACACTCTTGTGGTAAGGACAGCCCAGTCAGAATGGGCCAACACAGAAAGCGAGCCATGGAGTTCTGTGTGGTTCACAGTTACCCCAAGCCATAGGATTTAGAATGCATATCTAAAGAATTTCTCAAGGAACGGAAACAAAAAGTTCAGTGCAACACAGTAATACTTGGCAAAGCAATAACCACCTTGTAACCTGTGCATAAGTGATTGCAAACCATCAAACTAATAGCCATTTTCAATCTAAGATTGTGGAAATACTCCAGATTGTTCTGGCCACAGCAACTTGAAGGTTCGGACCCAAGGCAAAAGTTCATGTTTGCGCAAGCAGAACAAGGTGAGGTAAAGTAGGACAAAGCATATGTGCTACTGAGGCCAGGCCAGCCAAATATATCAGGATTCAACGGCACCTTGAACAACTCTGAGCAGGGCTCAGGCACAGTACTTTGCAGTGTAGATGGAGAGAGGTCTGGGATTTCCTTACTTATAGATAATACCTGTGTGTACATATTGTGAAAGCAAGAGATGTATTCTCATTGCTCTTGGGATTTGATTCAAAGCTCTGCTCTTAAAATAACAGCATAGCATAGAGATTAGAATAAGTCTGAGGGGAAACTCCTACTATGCTGTTGACGCAATTTGCACGTTTGTGACAGGAGTAAAGGATACTGGCAGTAAGGCATGTGAAATTCTCTACCTGGTTTCCCCATAGCCAACTGCGCTCGGCCATTGAAACACAGAAGTTCAAGAGCAACGATAAGAACAGGTTTAGTTTCACTTTAAAAGAGCATGGTTGGGATCCAACTAAACGGCTAGGTGCACTGATAGAGGTCCACTCATGTAACAGGACTCCCCCCACACACACACACACTCCCCAAATCTGCTCTGGAGGGTTGGGGAACCCTCGGTACAGATTTAGAGGGTACACCAGGGGAAGGAGAGGTGGGGAGTCCCAATGTGCAAGCACATTTCATTTACCGCATGGATACCCCACTTAGCGCTATGTTCAATTCCACCCAGTATGCTCAAAATATTTCCCTAAAAGAACTACAAATAACCTTCCAAAAAGTAGGCTGCAGTAATATATACTTTCTCAGCTGTTTTTCCTAGGCTACAGCACCCACAACTGTAAAGACTTGCCTACCAAGTCAGGTATCCGTCCAATTCTTACATTTGTATCCCGCCCTTCCGCCTATTAAAAATATATTTATCAGACGATAGGACACTTGAAAGGTTAAAAAAAAAACTTTTTAAAAAACATTGTTTCCATGGTGATATTCAGGGGGGAAAGAGCAATCAAGCAGCAATAAGCAGAGTGACATTGAAGATTTATTGGTTTACTTCTGCATAGTGCTGGAACCAGTCACCTCACGCAGCGTCAAACACGTACAACTTGTCGATACTGACACAGAGCCAAACAGCAGGAGGATAGCTCTTTTCGCTCTTGTCAAGCTTTGCGCTGATGGGGACCTCTGACAGTTACTGAGAGGGGACAACAGGGAACAAGATGAGCAAAGAGGGGGAAAAATAACCAACCTCTTTGAAAGGCCTAAGGCTCCTGGCAGATTACGTCAAAAGAAGCAGTGGGCAAGGCCTTGTGGAGCAGTCATCTGACTCACATCAAAGAAAAGGCTAACATGAAATGCTTCAGAAAGCAGAAGACTAACTGATCATTGCTGATATACCACAGGATGATGCCTTTATGATAAACATTGGCGACAACTTGTGACCAGAGTGCTGTTACAACACTAATTGTCCATGAAAGCTGACCTGCAGCAAAGCAGCAGAGTTCAGTTTCGATAGGCCTGGCTCAAGAGTACAAACATGATTGCACACGACAGAAGACATCCACGCATCAAAAATCTCTGAAAAAGTCTGACATGACTTTACACACTGAGAGAGAGAAAGAGAAAGGGGGGGAGAGAGAGAGAAGGAAGGAAAGAAGGAGCACAAGGCTTAACAGCATATTGCTCAGGAAAATGTGAAGCTAACATTTCATTAAAAATCTTCCAAAGGTAAAACAAACAGGATGCAAACTATAAGTCAAATACATAAGTGTTTGCTGTTGTATTTTTAAAGTGCATGTGTGAAGATTATTTACATATACATAGAAAACATTCATTCCTCACTGCTGCTGAAAATCCTCCCCTGCTTTCCAATCTGAGGATTCTCAGAGTGTGTGGTCTCAAATCTCTTCATTCAAGCACATGTGTGGTTTGGCTTACTTTCAGGTGACTGCTTCATGTCCTGGATTTTAAGGCGCTATTAAAATGCCAAGTTTTCAGTTTTTCAAGTAATTACGGTGTCTTGGACTAGGTGCATAGGACAATGCACCAGCTTTTTATTTAACACTAGACATGCCAAATGCCCCATGTTTTTATGTTTTTACATTAAAAGGATAGGGTTTTACCCCCAAAGTGAAACACAGCACCCCTTCCCTTTTCCTCTTTGAGTTGTGACTGCAGACTATTGCCCCACTCTTCCCCTCCCCATTTTTCTTGGCTCCAGTACCCAGAGGTGAGCAGGGCAGAACAGACTGGGCAAACTGGGTGAACAGAATAAGTTCAAGCCTCCTCTTCTTGCCCCACTTTTCTTGGGCGAGGGGGAAATAGACACATCACTGCTGGCGTTACCTATTCATGGGATAGGTATGTGAGCAAACATGACTGCTCAATCGTGCATAGCGTGGTCTGGAGCAAAAGGATCTTTATAAAATAGAGAGAAGTTGAATAAATACAATGGCTTTCTTTTCTATTTTGTTTGCTAGCTTAGGTACAACAGGGTCCTTCCAGAAGACACAAGGAGGACTCGCATACCTTCGAGGTCATTTTACAAGACTTGCAGACCTGTGACATCTCAGGCATTACATATGAACATGAATATTTGCATTTGTACACAAAAAATAAATTTGTACACATTTGCACATCAACAAAAATATAGATATGTATGTAAGGCCTAGAGAAATTAGACTTGAGCAAATCCCACTGAAAATCAGCAAGATTTAAAGACCAAATGAATTCTGATTTCAATAGATTCTAAGGTTTCATGTGCCTGCCCACCATAAAAAAACAAACGAAGCCTGAGCTAATTGTAAAAAGGTATGTAATACAAATTTCTCCATTTTTACTTAACCCAGTATCTGACATGTATTTTGAGATGCTGAGGCTAAACAGATATTATTTAGCAATCCTTCTCTCAATGCATTCTTATAACTATTTTGTTTTCAAAAAGAAAAGGATAATAAACAAAGCCAAATTTACACTATACTGTAATGTAAAGACTGGTAAATTTGTAATGTTCTGTAAAGACTGGTGTATGACATAATTAAATAGAAGAATGTCCCAAATGGAAATATATTAGATTTCTGGTCATATGCTGTCAAAGTGATTTAATATTGGGACATATTTTAAATTTTTAGGAGTGACTAATTCAGAAATGGAGGTATGAGCATATATTACATTATAATTTACCATTATTGTGACATTTCAGTTCTTAATAAGCTAGAAGTAGTATATAAAGCTTTCTCTGCTGCATTAATTTAAACTGCATTAAATTATTCTGAATTATTTTTTTATTCTATCTCCTTAGATAGAGTGAGGCCAAAAGTAAACATTTTGAACCCTCATTTTCTAATTCTCAAACTTTATAAAGTATAAAAATGAATTCCAAATTTATTGTAAAATTGTTGAATAAACATTGAACCATTTCAGTATCTATACTAATCTAAATTGTAGAAGGCTTAAAATTAGAATAAATTGAATTTGGTAAACATTCAATGCAATTAATAATTATGCACTTCATTTTTTTAACAGATTATAAGCCAAAAAAAGGGATTTGCACCAAACATTGTGATGTAGAGTGTTCCTGTTCACTGTTTCAGACAGACAGTCACGCCTTCTTCCACACTACCCCTCGCAACAAACGCAAACTGTCAGCTATCTTTCAATAGCTACTGAACACACACAGTCCTCATTGAGCTGCTTTTAGGGTTCCACCACCCCTCTAGCATTTTTTTTGTACTTCTGCAAAAGCACTCACACCAGAACATTGGAAATGGAGGGAATGATGAGAGCAAAAACAGAAACTACACCCACCCACACAAATACCGGTATATCTTTAAAATTGTTTTAAAAGCAGTGTGTACTAATAAGCAAGAGTAAAGAAGTATACACTGGAATCACGATGATGTATCTGACCTTCCACACCATAGAAAAGGCTGTTATCCCAATAGCATGCACACTCATACATGTGCAGCAGAATCAACACATTTTTAAAAACTTCTCCTCAATGAAAAATGGAGATATAACAGGGATAGTGGCTGACCAAGGGCAGCTAACAAAAAAATAATAAAATAGGGACTGTCTTTGATAAATATAGAGTTTAACTTTGAGCATATGGAAAACGGAGAACAGAATCTTTGTTTTTGAGAATTACTGTTTATTGGGTTCATACAAAACATTTCTATACCACCTAGGGATATAAGAGGATCCCAACAGAAATGGGTGAGGGAATTGCTGATCTTCACTTATTTGTCCCAGGCCCAGAAGAGAAATCAAATCAGAAAATATTATTGGTATTCGCTGTCGCTGTTGTTTTCAGTCCACAAAAAACACTCAATTGATGAAATTTCCTACCACTCCCCATTTGCCTTGTGTTATCTTTGCACTGAAATTAATGGTGTGGAATAACGTAAATAATTCTCATTGTCAATCTATTTATATACCGCTTTTTTCAAAATCTGTGCTCATAGCAGCTAACACAAAACTAATTTGATTATGTGAAATTCCACCACAGCAGACAGTGGAACTAATCATGCAGTTTTTGTCTGAAGCCGAACTGTATCCAAACAGAAACATCACTGCATGCATCTAAAACCACTTTGCAGACTGTGTTGCTCATAGACACACTGGGAAGAAAGCATTCTTCTTCTTCTTCTTCTTCTTCTTCTTCTTCTTCTTCTTCTTCTTCTTGCTGTACAAAGAAATAATAATAAGCAGGGCTCTTAGGTGGGAGCCACTGCCGTTATAAGAGATCAAGGGAGGCATTCCTGGTGAGTTCCAGCACCTCTTTTTCTAGGAAAACAACACTGCTAATAACTTATCATACACCTGAAGGCCTATGAGTGAGTCCCACTGAAATCAGTGGGCTTTACTTTTGAGCAGGCATGAAGAGGATTGCAATGTCAGTGCACCTTCATTATCAAGAGTTGCAAGTGTTCATTTAAACCTCCCTTTTCTTCAGAATACATCCATGTTGCAAAAACTTTTGACACAATACATCATTGCTTCTCTAATCCTAAAGGGCATTTGTGGAATGGGCAGACAGAGGAACCCATTTATAATGGCTTAACGGACTAATAATTTTAGTCAAAGGTCAAAGTTGGCAATGGTCTCTGAAGAATAGTACAGCAGGAAGATCAAAGTAATAGTTAAAAATCATTACATATAATCAATGCCGAGCAAGCACACCATTAAAGGGCAAGGCAAAGAAACAGTCATTACCGACAAGAAAACAGAAAGTGGCAGCCAAGAGGACCTTAGATAAGAAACCTTGTAGCCCAAAGATACAAGGGGGATGCTAGTCTAATCAAGCTGAATATGCTCATTTAATCACTTCACACATCAAGATCTAGTGTGAATACAGTGTTAATAAGTATAATGTATTGTGCTATAGGGTTACTACACATTAATCGCAAGCCTAGTAAAAATATGCATTTTGAGAAAGGCAAAACTAAGAATGAAAGTAAAATACCAATAACACACTCCACAGATAGTATTACACACACAACTTAAGGAGGCACAACATCTCCAAAGATGACCAATGAATGTAACCTCATCTTTATCACTTGAAAAATAGATAGTTGTTCTCTAGACTCCGGAAAACATCTAGTTAGAAAACTGGTGTCTCCTCTCTCTCTCTCTCTCTCTCTCTCTCTCTCTCTCTCTCTCATATGTTTGGATCTTCAGAAGGTGCTTCCTTATTAGCCCATGTGGAATGCTATCAGACCCCCTATCACAATTGTGGCAATGTGACAGATTACTTTTCATCCCTAACATTATGTGGAGTTGTAGATTGTCCTCAGCTTACACTCAGCAATTGAGTCATAGAATCATATAGCAAGGGAGCAATTTTATTTATTTATTTTAGCATTCATACCCCATCATTCTAACAAATATTCAAGGCAGTTTACAAGAAAACCAATTGTGGTGATAAATAATAATAATAATAATAATAATAATAATAATAATAATAATAACTATTATTATTATTATTATTAAGATAGAAAACAGATTGCTACAGATCATGAAAGATGCAGCTTTTCTAACCTAGAAATGGAATAGTAACTTGTTGGTTCCTTAAGACAAAATGAAAGCGAAAGATCATCACAAAAACAGAATATTTTCTACATAGGAAGATGGTTTCTTTACTGGTACACGAGCAATCCTGTTTTGCTGCTCTTGGTAGTGCTCAATTTCAAATTCTCCTTCCACCTTTTTTATATTAACTCTGATTCTTTGCCTGTTTCCCATTTCACATTCCCAGACATAAAATTGCTCAAAATTAGCTCCTATTTGTAAGTAATAACAATAAACTAGAACAGGGATATTTGTTCTCTACGTGTGTGTGTGTGTGTGTGTGTGTGTGAGAGAGAGAGAGAGAGAGAGAGAGAGAGAGAGAGAGAGAGAGCGCGTTTGTGTAGATATATATAATCCCCCTGGGAAAAGGTCTTTGGTATGCATTCAGAAAAACATTTTGTCTAGGCAAGGAGATAACCAGAGATTCTGACCCATTGCTAGCATACTTTATTGCTACAGTTTTCAACTGGGGGAAAATAGAACAAACCAATACTTAACTATTACTAGGGTCTGAATAAATCATTCATGAGAGGAATCTAGGAAGCTAAAGTAGCCAGGAGAGACAAAAGGCACTGAACCTGTTACAACCAGGGTTAGCAATGGCCTTAAGAAAGATGGATGAAAGTACCTTTTTGGGGTGGGTGGGGAATCTCCACCAAAAAGGCTGATTTCATCTTGAAAATCAACCTGGGAGAATATATGACATCTTAGTGCAAGTCCGTACTGGTTCTTAGACATCTGTCAAGTTGCTTCTGAGATAAAACATCTGCCAGGTTCCTTCTGAGATAAAACTGGAGCCACATGTTGGGTGTGTGTGTGTGTAGAATATTATTTTGGAAGCAGTCATAATCTCCACCATTGGCCTTGGATCACCTAAATGATGTGGCAATTACTCCAGATTCCAGAAATGTTCTCCATAGTTAAGACCAAACAAGTTGCTCAACAAGTGACATTCAATTTTGGCCAAGGCCTGATTGAGCAAAGATGAATGTGGGCAGCCAATTATTAGGGCTTAGATTATTGTAGTGAACTAGAACACATGTAGCACATGTAGTGGTCATCTGTATGATCAGCTCACTTGAAGTGGAGAATACTAACACTCCCCTGTTTCCCAAGACTTCTGATCAAGCTGGATTGGTAGTAAACTTCTTCCCACCAAACGAAAGATGATGTGTATGATTGGTGATCCTTGTTATGCTCAGCATAACTTAGCACTTGACTAATATTTATCAGTATCCATCTTTGAAACATAAAAAACTGTGGTGTCCACACATCAGTACCTGCCTTACATCAAACACAAACTAAAGTCAATTGACACTCCAGATGTGTGCGGGAGTCAGAGTGTATTTTAAAACAGAAGGAGAAATGGCATGGCTCACCTGCCTAACAGCATGTCATGTGGTTTGGAAGCCTACTCCGGGTGTCCAGGAATGATAGAAATGCACTCTGCACATTCTCAGATAACATTTATTTTTATTAATACCCACGTCTTAATGCAGTCCTATCCTTCTGAAGACATGTTTCATGGCTGAGCCTGGTGCACTGGCGGAGGAAGAGGGGAGCGGGTGGAGCGTACTGCCCCCGGCAGTGAAATCCCAGCAGGGTGCCATTGCGGCTGCTCCCCGCCCGCGCTGGGCGCTATGCCCCTGAGGGCGGTGCACCACACACCCCAGGACGCATGCCAACCACGCCCCCACCTGCTCTCCACCACACACCCCCAGTGCCGGAGCATGAAGCTCCACCACTGGCCTGGTGAATCCTGGCACAGATTCAGCAGTGGCCTTAAGAGACCTTACACTTTCCCCATACAATTCCCGGCACCTGCTTAATTAAGTCTATTTTACCCGTAGAGTATTGAGTGTTCAGGTTCAAGGGGTGGTCAATAGATGGGCAGGAAGAAAGTCTGAAAGCAGCAAGGAATGGGTTGGTGGTGTCCCTTAGAAATGAGTTGTCCAGACTCATAGAGTACAGCAGATTTGGGAGCAAAGGCTGTAGAGCACAGGACTGACTTCTTACCAAAAAAAAAAAATGATTCTAGGGATGAGCAACAGCATGGGTAGGCAGACTAAGGCCCGGGGGCTGGATGCAGCCCAACTGCCTTCTCAATCCGGCCCACAGATGGTCTGGGAACCAGCGTGTTTTTACATGAGTAGAATGTGTCCTTTTATTTAAAATGCATCTCTGGATTATTTGTGGGGCATAGGAATTTGTTCATTCCCCCCCCCAAAAAAAAAATAGTCCAGCCCCCCACAAGGTCTGAGGGACAGTGGACCAGCCCCCTGCTGAAAAAGTTTGCAGACTTCTGAGCAACAGGCTTCCATATTTTTGCTCACCAATGCAACCTTCTTCTCAAACACAGAGTTCCAGAGGTGGGCGAGGATTATTCCAGCAGTTCTATGTGATATCTGCCAGCCCCCCACTCCACCGCAGCTCTGATGTTGGGACGAAAAAGGATTTGATTGGCTGTTAGTATCGCTGAGGCTCCTAGAGTGTCTTGGCTATGGAGCAGCCCCAAGAACAAGTGCCCTGCCCGTCTTTCCTGCAGGGAAATCTGCTGACCATTTTCTTAGTCACTGTGTTTTGAAAGTGGCTGTAGCCCTCAAGCTGAATGGGTCCAAACTAGGACCTTTCAGAGACTATTTCTGGCTTGGGCAGACAAAAACTGTAGACTGCTAGGCAGTGGAATTAGTGCCCTGACTCAAATGATCAGAAGTGACCCCCTCAAACCTGCAACCCTTATGGTATAAGGCACAGGGATTGCTTCCTGAAGTACATTGTTTTTAGCTCCAGTCCTGCAGTATGTGACATAAACAACTAGGATCTAGCTGATATTGCAATGAATATGACATTTGTCATAAACTAATGACTTTTTTTAAAAAAAAAAAGTAGGATCAGGACTTTTTCAGAGAAATGCAAATACTGAAATAGATGACATGGAATTTTTCTTCCCTATATTGTTTTGGTGGAATGCCACATAAGCAACCAATTCACTCCCTTCAGTTCCAAAGCATGCAGCTTAACCTTACGAAAAGACACTTCAAAACACTGCTTGATAGCTGAGGAGATTGCATTCCTTCTTCCAGGTGCTGCAAATTATCCAATAAACATAAACTGATTTCCATAAGAAATGCTAGCCTCGTCATACAACCTTTGTGTATATTTTTAAAAGTCCTTGATTTTGAAATAGTTGAAAGTATTGTGTCAGAACAAAGTGAAAGAGGTATCATTAGCCTTCAAATCTGACAAATAAGAGAGACATAAACAAGTGTCAAAATAATTAAAATGGAATTGTTCACTTTTTAGAAGAAAAAAATGGATTGTACAAGAAATATTAAGCTAACAAAGCAAGAGCAAATATGAGAAAGAAAAAAATGACAGTTATCTGCAAAATTCATAAATGTGTCTTTTGTATAACTATAATGATCATATTTTATGCTGTCATTTTACATTTAATTGCTCACCCTGGTACTTTTCTTCATAGAAGCCATCAGTACCCCACAGAGCCAGATGCTGAATTGCAAAAAAACATACTGTGACCACAGACTTATAGGAAAGTAACTTTGCTGAGCTGTGGTGTATGACAAGTTAATTTTTGCAATTACACTTTCCCAAGAATAAATGAAACCGCAGGCCATTACTATTCTGTATCATTAAAAAGAGGAGGGGGGGAAGTCTCGATCATAATGCCCTCAAAATCAGTTTTCCATTATTTTGACATATGAAAGCAACTTTTCAAGCTGTTTTTCTGCAATATGACCTAGTAAAATAAGCACCACCTCGGCTGAAATGCATAAACATCTTGAGCTGTGAAAAGACAGGGAAAACTACAGTCTAGAGTTAATATGCAATGCCAAGCTATCACATGGCTAGGAAGAGATATGTTCAATGCTGCGTGAGAAGTATCTCACTCACAGCTATTTGCTCGACTACATTATATCCAATATAAAGTATTAAATAGATAAGGTTGTTCAGCTGTCATGCAGACTGGAACTATTCCCTGATCATTCATCTAGCCACAAGATGTAAAATGTACCAAAATCTAAACACCTGCAGTGTCCATCACTGTCAAATCCACTGGGCAATCAAACAGCAGGAGAGCACCTATCATTATGGAACATGGGCTGCACATTTTCTGTAGCTGTGCATACATCACATGAAATGAAACACTGAGCAATGTAGTTTAAAAACAACAACAACCATTAACACAACTTAGCACTATTTAGAGCATTTTCTCGCATAAACTAGGGGAGGGAGGCTTTTCATTTACTTTACAGTTGGTTTCTCTTTCTGCTTCTAATAGAACAGTTTACCATACTAAAAACACATCTAAAAAAACTCATTGCCTTCTTCCCTTTCATGGAAGCCCAAAGGGCAAGGTTCACACATGCAACGAAGCACTAAATCCTGTCCACATGCTTCTGCTTTGGCAAATCTCAGTAGTGTTTCTGGCTGGTACAGAACAATCCGGAAAGCTATTCCAAGGGGTGAATGAGGGGCTGCTGTTTCGCATGAAAAGCAGTCCAAAGGTTATAAATTCCATATACAAGCCTCGATAGCTCAGCTGGTTAGAGTGTAGGGTTGATAATGCCAAGGTTGCAGGTTTGATTCCCATATGGGACAGCTGCATCCAACTCTACAATCCTGGTACCCTACAGCTGACAATCAGTGCACTGGATGGAGCAAGGTGGCTCAGGAAGCAATTTGCTGAATGCCTTGAATGTGAAGATGGAAGATCAACCAGTGGGCTTTTTGAAGAAGCATACAGAAGCTCAAAAGTAAATGGAATGTAACACTGGAGCTTTTTAAATAATTAAGAAGATCCTAGGAATTGTCAGAAACCAGGTATCCAGGCCATATGCTGCCCTCTACTAAGACAAGCGAATATACAAAAAATATGATTTCCCCTGCACTATCCCACTCAGCGCTCTTATATTATGCCAGGTAACAAATCACACAGAAATCTTAAATATGCAGGATTCCTTTAACTTCTCCATCAAAACCAAAGCTTGCTATTATTGACAAGTATGTATTTGCATTTGTTGTAATTAGAGTAATAATAAAGAATCTGTTCACATAGCATTGCACGTACTAATAACATTGAATAAAGTGGTCCAAGTTTAAAACTCAGCGACAATATTTAGATATTTAAATATATAGAATACATATTGAAAACAACAGTACCCACTACCAATTGTTTAGAAATACTTGCCACATTTTTTCCTTAGCTTGTTTTCAAACCTCAACAATATCCTTTGACACTGGGATAGTGATACTGGATATCTGATTTGTTTTCTGAAACACAAATCTACAAAAAGATTCCTCTAATATATTATGCCTCACAATTGCTGCTAGAAAGTACGAGGAACTTGTAGGGGGAATACCCATGATGCTTGTTATAAGACAGGAGTATTACAAAAACCAATTATATCTTTTCATTCTCTTTTGCTTAATTAAAGCAAAAAGCATCACTATCTTTCTCAGCAGTAATAATGTGGAAGCTGTATAGCACAGATACAGTAATTAACTTAACCTTATCACTTAACTGTATTGGGTCATTCAAGTGAGGCACAGTATCAAAGCTCAGAATCAATGCTGTAATGCTAACATCTGAAGTAGTTCAGAGATTGAATAATGCCATCTGTGAATGGACAGTCTTTGTTCCTGCTTAGCTATGCTGAATAAATGTTCCTGCTCATAACTTTAATATGTCAGCTTAACCATTTAATCATTGTATATTAATACATTATCAATATTGGGAACATGTAAGTACGAAATTACTTGTCAAAGGAATCAGATATTAGCGATTTTTGTGCATAACTGCAATACACTGGGGGTTTTGTCTTAATTATACACTTACACAACAGAATGTATGTGTGTGTGCGCGCGCGTGTGCAAGCCCGCACTATGATTGGGTTTTAGAGTGGCAACCAATGCTAAACAATTATTTTATATTTTTCTAAACCCTTTACAAATATTCAGCATGTTCACATTCTGTTTGGTATATCAGAGCAAAGACAGCCAGCCGTCTGCAAATCTAAACACACACACACAAACTACTTCTCTCTCTCATTTCTGAATCATGAAGTATTTGTGGTGTACAATGGCACTCAAATCTTTAAAATATTTACATAGAATTATTGCAATGGCCCTTCTTCCCCAGTAACTATGTTTAAGATTGTAGCCTCGGTGTAATTAAACATTCTGCTCCGTTTCTATTGTTAATTGCTCTAGTTAATATGATGCTAAATATTGCAGAGGGCACAGCAGTCTTGATTTCAAATTATTTGCATTTATAGCCTAGGAGTTGTTTCCACCTTGTCATAAAATCCTTTTAGCTCATTTAATACTTTGGTGATATAATTAAAAAAAAAAAAATCTCTTGCCAGAGACAGTATTCTGAGGTCCTTCACTTTCACCAAGTCAGACACTAAATCATAAGGGACGATAATCAGCAAATTCTCTCCGACAGGCCCTAAGCCTGCTGAGGTAATGCAGCTGACAAACTTTGATGCGCCATGCCCGTGCACATTATGTTCATGTAGTATGTACATCTGGGCACCCTTTATGGCGATGCAGCAAACAGCCAATCATTTATTCCACTCTAATTAGCACACATGTAAATCCTCACCAATCAAGCCACTCACAGGGTTACTGTTGTGGCAGCCATACAGCAAAGCTGGCAGGACATGTGAAGAAAGTACAAGATGCAACTATTGGGTTTGATTTGAACCTGCCGTCACACCACGGCAGGTCCCCCCAGCCCTGACTGTAACCAGCTCTCCCCTTCAAAAGCCATCACAGAAGTACAGCAGAAAAAGGTCATCAGGCAGACGCTGATTGGCCAAGATGCTTAGATTCTTTACAAGCTTTGGGAGTACACCTGAAGCGACAGCCCTCTCTTATCGCTAACAGCACAGTAGCTGTCGCAAGCAAAAGTCAAGCATAGCTTTCAAACATGCTGCACAGCATGGAATACATGTTAACTTAAAAGAAGCACTGTCCACTTCAGTACTGTAAACCTTTGCATTTTACTAGGAAATTCTCTACAAGACATCAGTGTCTTTTTTTATCTTTTTTTTCTTACAGAACCGACATCGCCTGCAGAAAATCATCAGCCAGTACCTGCAAGCAAAGATTTTCAATGCAATAAACCAGTTTCCTTTACAGGAAGCAATAGCATACTGCTCTTTTTTTTCACAGTCTCATATCCACAGTATAATCACGTTAAGAACAGATATATTTTTAGAGTTCTTATTGCTCCTTTCCTGCATTTAATTAAAAAAAAAACATTTACAGAACAAAATCCCATTAATCATATTTGGAAGATTATTTTCCAAAAAATAAAGAACAATAAGACTATTATTGTCTTATAAATGTATTTCAGTGTTTGCACATTGAGCGCATCATAGCCTTTGAGAGCAGCAAAACATAATATTGCACTTTAGAACCAGACTGATAGAGCTACATCTACAGGTGAATAGAAGGGTAGAAGAATGAATTCTCTGTGTTAGAAACTTTTTTTACTTCTGTTCTCATTAATCTTCATTCACATGCAAGTAAACATGTTTGTGAACTGATTTGTTATATCACATAAATTAATGAAGCAATTAGCTTCAAACGGTTTGGCACCGGTTCATATTTCAAAGGATTTTTGGATAAAGTAACCCTAAATTCAATTATTTCTATAAAATTAGATTTAAGATAAAAGCTCAAGAGATAGAAAGGTGGGTGGTCTGCCACTACTTGTGAAAGACATAAAATTAAATCCAAAACTGAAGTCCCATTAGGCATAAATTTAGATTTTCAGTAGAATTTGAAGAGAGAGAAAATAATACCTAATTATTTTGATTATTGTGATAGAATACAAGAATATATTGAACCATCACCAAAAGTCAGCTCAAGCAAAAATATTTTGCAGCAATACAAAATATGTTCTGGGTGGAATTCAGTTGGTATCCTTGAGTTCACAGAAGAATGTTTGATCAAGAAGAGGCGACCACTAATGGAAGGAGAAGGGGTTGTTTTTGCTGCCCCCCCCCCCCGGCCTACTGGCACTTCTTCAGTCAACTCCAGGGAATTGGGAGATCCTACAGAACACAGTTGAAAGTAGCATGGGGGCTGCAAAAGGAAAGGGGAATTCACAAAACTGCTTCCCCTTATCTCCCATTGTTAGAAACCTCTACTGGTTCAACAGCCTTTCATGAATGCAAGACCATCTACTGAATTTTACCCTCAAACTTCAGGAAAAAGTCATTTGTTTTGAATCTTAGAGAAGAATGCAGTCTCCTTTGTTTCTCCCCCCCCCCTTAAACCGATAAGGGTTTTTAACCCTTAACCCAAAGCCAGCACACTGAATTCTACCTAGAAACCAAACAGGGATGCTAAAGCACTGGTTTAAAGGGCTGACATCAAACAATGAAATGTTGGGGCGGGGAGAATTAGGGAGACAGACTGACAGAAGGAGAAAATCAGTGGAATTAAAGGGACATCTTGTACAAGTGGAGGGGCCATTCTGCATGGAGCAAAAGGGAAAATATCATGGAAAGCAGAACCGCCTGGAAACTTTCTCACAGAAGTAGCCAGCCACCTATTCCCACCCTCTGTGACCCCTGTCAGAAATGACAGGAACCACCGGAAAGGGATGCAATAAACTCTGATCAGGTCTCACAAGCAACAGCGGCTCATGATCAGCAATATCAAAAGGATATCAAAAGGATCAATAGGGTGCCTGCTGCTATTGATCTTCAGGCACCTCATGATAACTAAGGTTATGTATGTGCGGTCTCTAATGTCATGAATGGCAGCTGGATACGTGTCTAGCTTTCAGGGGACACAGAGCAACCACCCACACAACTCCCTGCCCCTGAACAGATAACCAGCTGCAGGGAGGGTCAATATTGAGGTTCAGTCCTTTGATCAGGAACTGAACAGCCACACATTTGATCCTATGCGCCATTCTGTTATTCCTCAAGAGATGCAGCATGCTTCACTAGTGTGGCCTACTAAATTTACAAAGAGTCTCAGTCCAATTCAGAAAGTTGCTCAAATACAAACACACCTTTAGCAGGTGACAGCAGCAACAACAACAACAGCAACAACAAAAAGAAATTCAGCAACTGACATTAATTTAATAGGGGGGTCAGCGCAGAAGCTCTGCAGTCTGAAACTCTTAACGCAGCACTCAAGTTAGCATTCTACAAATGGGATGGAATAACTGCAATCTGGTCTCAGGGCCTGCCGGTCTTGAGAGTTTATTGCAAACTACAGCATATTGGATGTTTTTAGGAGCTCATCAATGTTAACCTAAGAATTACACCGTAATAGTTTTGAGTTAAAACCAGTAATTTTAATTAAAATGCAACTTGGAGGCCTTTCTGAAAAAGCGAGGTGGGGGATCTAGAGGAAGAAATGTGGCCATCGTCCACATCCCTGTTGCTCGGGTTCGTGTTGCTGCCTGCAGGTAACTCCTTGTGAGGGCCCTCGGTTGAATAGGAGAGCGAGAGGACGATATGACCACCCTTTCTTGTTTCTGATACCATATTGCATAGGTTGTTCCCAAGAGGGGGGCAGGCAGGGCAAAGGCATTATAATAATGACCACCACAACCACCATCTTGGCTGTGAGTTCTGGAAGACCTGCTCCGTGCCTTGCAGACCTTTTCCTACATGGCCCAGGAGGGCGGGACCCTAACTGACTCCAGTTACAAAAGCTGAGGCTGCTAGAAAAAACAGAGACCATTCTTGGCTGTGAGACCTGTTCGCTTACCTGGCCTGGGAGAGTTGTGCACTGACTCAATGACGGTCTCATTCACTTTGGCCATAAAAGCTGAGGCTGATGAACAGAATCTTGTGCTGGGGTATTGTTTAAGCAGGTTTGTTTGGAGGGTGGTTGTTGCTATTACTGATATTAATCTTTTTGTATCTTTATTTTGGATGTTATGATATATTTGGAAATTGTTTCAATTTGATTGTGTACTTTCTGGTGTTTTATTTATTGTTTACTTTTGCTACATGGTTTATGGTTTATTTAATGGTTTATTTTTAGCATGATCTGAGCATGGTTTGAACTTAGGAAAGGTAGCATAGAAATAACATGACTGATTGACTGATTGGTTGATCATATTTTCCCTACTTGTTCCCATGTTTTCTTGTTTTGTTCTCTGGTGAAAAGCCCAGCACTTAGGCATCATCATCACCACAACCGCATTCTTGCCTAATTGTTCCCAAGCTGCTAGGGGGTGGGGAAGTATTATCAACTTTATTATCATAGTCATAATTATTATCACATTTCTCCTGACTGTTTCCAAGCTTGCGGTTTTTTTGGGGGGGGGGGTCCATTTCAAAGGCATAATTATTAGCACCTTTTCCTCCTGCTTGGCCCACGGCAATAATTTTTTTGAAGTTGCTTTCAGAGAGTGGAGGTACAAAGGCAGAAACATTATTATTATTTCCTCATACATCCCTAATTTTGACATAGTCACGTTTACTTAGGTGAACAAATAGGGCTCCCAAATCATAAATCCGAGCCAATGCATTCAACTTGAATCCAAACCAATGGATTTAAGTTACAAGAAAGCAGATTCTGAATAAATATCAGGAAGAACTTTCTGACAGTAAGCGCTTCCTTGTACTTCCCTTCCTTGGAGGTTTTTAACCAGAGGTTGGATGGCCATCTGTCACGGATGCTTTAACTGAGATTCCTGCATTGCAGGCGGTTGGACTAGATGACCCTTGGGATCCCTTCCAACACTACAATTCTCTGATTCTTATGAAATGCCCACAACTCACTGCTGGGGCAACATGCCTGAGAACATGCCACCTGACATCACTGCTGTTGTAACGACCCAAAGCAGGCTTCTTCGTTTTGGTAAGAGGCAAAGGGATCTTGCCATATAAAGAAGCTCCATTGATTATTCAGTAAAATGTGACAAACTTCTGAAAACCCATCACATTATTATTGGTCTATCAATGCTGTTTTCATGTTTTCTGTGTATCTTTGTTTTAATTTGCAGGAAGTTTTTTTAAAAAACTACCCCTGCTAAAATTAATAGTGAAAAAATGGCTTGCCATTTACTATGTAAGTAAAAGGATATGATTTCTTAGATATAATCATTTATTTTGCATGTAATAGTTCAAATCAGAGGCCCTTAAGAATCATTTTGTTAATTTTTCTTTGCACAGCAATTGTTGAAAATCTTACTTTTCTGGTTACAAGCAGGGAATCATCTATGAAAAGTAACTTCTGGAAAGTGCTACATACAAATCTGTGAAATATTTATCCATGTAATATGGGCAGATATTGTACAAAGACAACACATACACATACACACACACACACACACACACACACACACACACACAAAAATATTGATGACATCATCACCAAACCACTTTATTGCCCCATTAGAAACGACAGGAAAAAGAATTTTTATTATCAGTGCCCTCATGGAAGCTGACCGTCATTTCAGGGTGTTCCACTGTCAGCAGTCTGAAAGGGCAATACAACCCAGGGTCAACACAATTGCCCCGCAGCCTTTAAAAGGCTGACCTGCTTGTCGCATTTAAGTCAGAGGAGATTATTCTAGCAGTATATACAGGACTACTGAGGCCAAACATTTGAAATACAGACCTAGGCACCTTATTACAAAAAAGGACACTAAAGGAATTTGAGAAGGAACATCAGAGAACAGCCAGAGTGATAGAAGACTCTAGAAACTTAGGAAGTCCAAAAGGTTAAAGAAACTATGGCAGAGGTGAAGTCCTTGGAAAAGGAAGAAATTAAAGAGAGACCTAACTGCAATATAGAAAATTATAAAGGGAATTGAAAGGACAGCATGTGAAATGGTGGACAAGTTAGCAACTCGGATAATAGGAACAGGCCCTCCCTAAGGAAAGAAAGGGCAAAAGGAGAAGAGTAGGAAATTACACAAGGGACAATAAATATGAGAAATTTTGAGGAACAAAATTCAAAACAATAAATTGTGATTATACATTGGACAAATAGATATAATAGCAGTCATTAGCCACGGTCTACCAACTGTTACTTGCTGTATCAACTCTAAATAATGGTGTTTAAAATATTTATGATATAACCTGATTTTTCTGAAGTCAAACTGAAAACTGGGTCTAGCCTATAAAGCCATCAATGGCTTAGGACCAAGTTATTCAACAGGCTGTTTGATCCCGTATAGCAGTGTTTCTCATGTACAGTGGGCCTTGTGCCATTTTCAGGTGGACCTCATTGCCACAGCCTGCATATTTTTATTATTGTTTTAGAAATTGTTGATTAGTGATATGGACTTACAGTTTTGTTGCATGCCCCTTGGGTGCACTGAGTAGCAGCGTAGGATACAAATAAATATTATATTGTTATAAACAGAGTGTTCTTTTTTGTCTGAACAAGTGCAAAAGCACTTAAAATGGAGTAACGTGGACTAGTCCAGTTCTGTAAACATTGAAGATTACAGAAAATGAAGAGCTTCCATTTTATACACAAATCATGTATTTTCCTACAGCAAATGCATTCACTTATGAAACCTAGGGCCCAGGATAATTTTAACAGCAGTCTTACGATGAAACCATCATTTATTGTACAGCTCTGATATGGGGCCAGTCATGATACAAATCTGACTTCCAGGCTACCCTTGTGGTTTTCTCTTCAGTTTCTAATTGCTGGAAAAGATAGCTCACCTCCATGATTTTGAATTTATTTTGGAGTTTCATTATTGCCTTGGTTTCTGAATATCATGTCAACTGACACTGAGATAATAGATTTCTCTCTTTTCTTCTCATTTAGGGATTACAAACCAGGGCAAACCAGAACAAGCAGCAGAGCAGGTAAAAAGTCCATGCTCCAGCCTTTCCTCATTCTTTACAGTCTGAAACAGCGGCACAGGTGAAGCATTTGGAAACGTACAAATGACAAATTAAATACATTTGCCTTCATAATTGGTACCACTAATTTTCATAATAATGTTCAGGAAATGATGTTCTTACCATGCATTTTACACTACTGCAAACACTCATTTCTCAAGCAGAGAGAAGGGGGGGGGGGAGAGAAACAGACAGACAACCCACACCACTCTTTTCAGTCAACTGCTCATCTGATTTCAGTGTATACTATGGGTTTCCCTTATATACAGTGCCTGTAGGCACTATTCTTAACACACTGTTATTTTTTACACCCCCACATGGTGTTAATGAGTTGCCAGCTGCCTGTTGTGACATAACAAGAAACCATGAACCCAATGTCTTCCTTATCCTTTGCTGGTTAGGCTTTCTGTTGTGGCATAGAAGTGTCAGATGGTATGATCAGAAGTAAATAGTCATGACAGACAAGAGGAAAGGAACTGACAGTTGAAGATGCTGATACCCATTATGCCTCCACAACTACCACCTCCTGGGGAGACTGTTGAAGGCTTTGAAATGTTACACTGTACTCTGGGCTAACATGGATCTTTCACAAATAATATATTTACTCCAGGAGAACCTGGTATGCCACCTAAACAGCTGGCTTAGTGCCATTCAGGCACATAGAACATTAGGCGTATCCAGTAAGTCTCTCTTTTTCACTCACCTTATATTCTAATTCAAACTGCTTAGCAGTGGTTCAGAAATGGAGAGACCCATTGCTGTGTCCTGTACCTTACTACTGAAGAGCGTATAACAGCCCCCAATCAAGAGGACCTCATAAACAGAGTTTGCAAAGTGGTGTTCATCTTATGACATGGGTTAAAATCAGGATCAAAGCATTCTAATGCTTTGTGGTTTCTTATTTTGTTATCAGCTGTACTTAAGTTTACTTGAAACAAGGGAACTGTGTAGTTTGAGATTTTTCTACCACAGACACTGGGAAAATAGGCTCCTGCCCAGATTTTATGAAATTTTGCCCAGATTCCATGGAAAGAATATTGATTACATTTTTATTCAAATTTAAAAAAATAATAGGTAATTTCTAGATTTCCTGGAATATGTTCAGCTGTTGCTAGGGTATTTTTAAAAAGAAAGAAAAATTGTGGGGGAATTCCCCTCTAGCCCTCATAATTTCCGCGCAGGTGAGCTCCAAGTTTACCTACCAGTAAACTGTAATTTCTGTTTACAGCTTCTTTTTTCAAAATGAAGGTATGGCTCCCTTTCTACCCCTGGCCATCTGACCTACCCTGTGCCCCTTCTGAATAAACTCACATCCTTCCACCCCTCAAGTGCCCTCTTCATACTGTCCTCCCCAAAGCATATTGTTCAGAGCACCATGTAGACAAGGGGCACACTAAAATAAAGGACTAGAATGCCAACTGAAAACAATGGGACCTTATCGGAGGGCCCACAGTAAATAATGGAGCTGTGAATGTCGACTGAGATGACAGGACTCCTCTGAAATAAAAGCAAGCTTGAATGTTAAATGTGATGAAAACTTGAGTAACTTTCTATCTTGGAAGAGGAAATAGACAGAAAAGAGTCTGGAAAAATTCCTTATACCCATGCTTTTGTACTGCTTCTGATGCTAGAGGGGTTGGAAAGGGATGGGGTGAGGGGGGATTTAATCATGTCTTCTGTATAAAAAGGTAAAGGTAAAGGATCCCTGACAGTTAAGTCCAGTCGCAGATGACTCTGGGGTTGAGGCGCTCATCTCGCTTTACAAGCCGAGGGAGCTGGTGTTTGTCCACAGACAGTTTTTCCGGGTCATGTGGTCAGCATGACTAAGCCGCTTCTGGCACAACGGAACACCGAAACCAGAACAGCACATGGAAACGCCGGAGTGGTACCTATTTATCTACTTGCACTTTTTTACGTGCTTCCGAACTGCTAGGTTGGCAGGAGCAGGGACCGAGCAACAGGAGGAGGAGGAGTTTGGATTTGATATCCCACTTTATCACTACCTGAAGGAGCCTCAAAGCGGCTTACATTCTCCTTTCCCTTCCTCCCCCACAACAAACACTCTGTGAGGTGAGCGGAGCTGGGAGACTTCAGTGTGACTAGCCCAAGGTCACCCAGCAGCTGCATGTGGAGGAGCGGAGACGCGAACGTGGTTCCCCAGATTACGAGACTACCGCTCTTAACCACTACACCACACTGACTCAACAGGAGTTCACTCCATCGTAGGGATTCAAACCGCCGACCTTCTGATCGGCAAGCCCAAGAGGCTCTGTGGTTTAGACCACAGTGCTACCCGCGCCCCTATTGTCTTCTGTATACAAGAGAGTATACTGCAGTTCAAGTGGAAAAGAACAGTTACGTTTTTTGCATCTACTCTGGGGTTCCTTGTATACTTCGTGCATTCCCAGAATCCTTTGCAAAGCCCCTTTTTTCTTACTGATGTTGCAGCCCTGAAGATTGTACTGGAATGCAAGAGGCGACCAGAATACAAGCAAGCACCTCAGCATACTCTTCCTATATGTGAAAGACAGGAGGGTCAAGGTTTTAGCAGGAGCTGTGAGAGTAGTCAAGCAGCCTAAGAGACTCTGGGGAAATGTTTTTGCCGGAGGCCAAATGCTAAAGGAATGCAACAGGCTGCTGCAAAATGTGGTAAATTAGCAAGTTTTTTTTTGCCAAGCTCCCTTCAGCCAGTATCATTGTGATTAGTGAAAAAGAGAAAGGGGCAATACTCCTGAAACAAAGCAGAGAATACAAGAATACAATAAAATACAAGGACAAATCACTCTCCTCAGACAAGATTTAGACTCACGGCTTCAGAATAATGGCAAACTGACCAGCTTGGCTGTGCAAAAAGAGGTATCCAGTGAAAAGAGAGTAAATCATTGCCAAGTCATAAGGCTTGATGTGAGCTTTACTTCTTTCTAATTCTGGAACTGAAATAATTTGTATGTTGTCCATAAACAGTGGTAATAATACAACAAAAGGAGTATTCAGAAAATGGAATTGTTCTAACTGCTAAAAGTGTAAGAACTGAATGGAGAAAATCATTATATGGAAGTGCTAAATTTCTTTAATCATATTTAATATTAAACTACAGTTGTCATAGTATGCATGCATTATGTAAATTGTATTTTATGAAAGTTTAAAAGTGCTTTTTTGCATGGTTAAAAGTGCCCTTTTGAGTTCATTATGCACCAGTGAAAATCCCTTTTAAAAAGCACTGGATTTTTCCTATATTACCATTTTTATTCAAATTCAAATTAATAATAAGTAGTCTCTAGATTTCATGAAACATGTCCAGTTCTTCCCTTTTTTTGTTTGTTGAATGCTAATAAAATAAAAATAGAGCTTCAACCGTGGCTTGTTCCACACCTTTTGAAGTAATTTGTTAACTACTAGCATCACTTTTTCTCTAAAATGTTATTTACTTTTCTACACAGAAAAATAAGTCATCTATTTTTGCCAATCACACTTTTTGGTTAAAACAACTGAAAAACCTGCATTTAGTTACATTTCAAAAAAGGTTAAGTCCAGTCAAAGGCAACTATGGGGTGCAGCGCTCATCTCACTTCAGGCCAAGGGAGCCAGCATTTGTCCACAGACAGCTTTCTGGTTCTTGTGGTCGGCATGACTAAACCGCTTCTGGTGCAGTGGGACATTGTGACGAGTGCCAGAGCGCACAGAAACGCCATTTACCTTCCTGCCGCAGTGGTACCTATTTATATACTTGCACTGGCGTGCTTTCAAATTGCTAGGTTGGTAGAAGCTGGGATAGAGCAACCAAGGCTCACCCTGTCGCACAAATTCGAACTGCCGACCTTCCCATAGGCAAGTCCCAAGAGGCTCAGTGAACCTCAAGGTAAACTTTTTCCTCTTCTTCACTAAGATGTACAAGATGTACCAGCATCTTGGAGCACTCTATTCATGAGCTAAGCAGCTGATCTGAGTTATGCTGCACAATGCCCATCTACCAACTGCACATATTATTTGAAATGTCAGCACATCATACTTATCTTTTCTGATAGATTTAATATCTCAATCATCACTTGAAATTATTGAAATGTGCCTGATAAATTCACTGCCCATCCTCAATCTATCTGTTTTGTCAAGAAAGCAGCAATAAGAGTCTTCATTGTGGTCAGTCTGTGTTGGATCTAGAGTTGTGGTCAGAGAAGAGAAAAGGGAGTGAGTCTATTTTGCCTATTCCTCCTTCTGTCCTTTCTTTGTGGATAACTGTTCTACGGCTCTAGACATAAGGAGAAATAAGCAAAGATCAACTCCTTTCCCCAAGTGGAGAGCCTCTGCAGGATTTCATTGCCTTCTGTGAATGGAAGGAGCCCTTCCATTCACAGAATGGCGAATCTGGATCCAACCCTTCTGAGTCTGGGCATAGAACACTGAATTGAAGTGTCACATTTCTTTAATCCAGTGGCAGACATCATCTGCTAGACTAAGTGGCCAAAGCAATCCCAAAACAAGGCTGTAGGCTTAATTTAGTTGCTCAAACATCAAGTTCCAAAAGCATTTCTACTTGAGCATAAGAAGAAATGGCCAACAGGATACAGAGGTAGCCAGAATACCGTCTTCTAATATCCCCTTAGGCTAATCAGATTTGAAAATCCACCACCAGAAGCTCAATACTTAGTACACTATATTTGCAGAGGTGCTTCAAGATGGATGTGCAATTTAATAGTGCCCCTTTGATGATCCCTAGAAAACTCATGAATATATAAATTCATTGCTCAGAATCTCTGTATCTGCAATTAGTGAGCTCCTATATCAGCAAGTATAGAAATCTCTGTTTGAGAGAATTAGAGCAGTAAGTTAAATTACAACTTTTGTCAATGAGCCCATTCTTAGTCTATTGATTTGTGCTAGGTGACATGATGACCTGATCTGAACCACACACACACAAATGTGATGTTTCTTTAATTGAAAACCAATTGGATCTTTATTCCCTACCCCACTCCATTTCTTTCTTTCTTTCTTTCTTTCTTTCTTTCTTTCTTTCTCTTTCTTTTCAAAAAGATTCATTTTTATTACCTATGTTTTAAATCTTTGATGCGTTTAGTAAACATTGCAAATCTTAAATCACTGATTTATATCTTAATTCAGATATACAAAGGAGCTTTAGGATGAAGGATTTCCAAGAACAGCATGCAATGGAGTTTTAAATAAATAAAAAATAAAAAACGTCCAAAAATGTTAGCACTTCTCTTGCATATATTGTAGTGCACTAATTGTTGGTTTTCATAATGTAGCTCATTAGTTTTGCATAATTTAAGTTTTAATTCATCGTTTAATTTTTAATTAAGGAGGCTTTCAAGATGAGCTTTCTGCTCAGATTTTAGTCACTTGCTAAATATGTTTGTGTAAAAAGGCTTAGGCAAGACATTGCCATTGTAGCCAATATTTCTCTGTGATACCCACTATGAAGACAATCATTTTAGTATACATTTGGAAAATAATAACTGCAATTTCAACATTGCATGTGGCATTTTTAATAATTAAAATGTGAGGAAAATACTCAAAACACTGTAGAAAAGATTCTCAGGTAAGAAAAGCAAAGTAACTCATTTATGGATGGTGGCGTCACTTTCCGGTCACAATATCATGGAATGATATTACTTGCATGTAAGTAGCTGAGGCTTGTGGCCCGAAGGTTTCACCGTATCGTCTGGTTAACATACACACATTTGCTTGCTATATCTCACTGAACTTGTGTTGACCTTATCAGCGCAGGTTCACAGCCTAAATTATCGGATCTATTTCCATTACAGAACGTACAGAAGATTATGCAATTCTAAAAAAATAATAAAAAAAATTGGCAGGAGCAAGATAGCAAATGCGATAAGATAACATGGCCTGCAAATGATAAAAAAGCCAGTTTTTTAAAGATGAAGTATGATAAACCTAAGAATACAATCCCATCATATTTGGATGTCTAAAGCCCTATTCCAGTTTTCCTCACATGAAGGGGCAACACAAGTAAAAAGGGTCCATAGTTCTTCCCCTCATTATCACACACTTCATGCTGGCTTCCCACATGAAGTACTATTGTGGCAATTAGAGACCTGCAGCTAAACTTGCACCGAAGAGTTGCCCCATTGTATCAGGAGACATTCTGGCCTTAAGGCACCAGGAACAGCCTTACTCCTTATCTTGTTCACCACATACCAAAGTGTATGCATAATACAATAGTAGGAGTGTCCTTCAATTTGTACATGAGCAGAATTATAAACACAAACAAATCAATATGTTTCGGATTTAACTGAGGAAATTTATTTATTTATATCAGAATTTATAAACCACTCTGCATTCAAAAAATATGTGAGCGGTGCATAGAAACAGAATATACTACAAGGCCGAGGCGGATGTAGGCAGTGGAATCCTGTGAGGGTGGCACTATTACAGGTGAGGCGCCACACCCACCACTGCCAGATAAATGGGGAGAAGTGGCAGCAACTTCCGCTAACCTCTTGCAAGATCTCACCGCTGCCACTGTTCCCCCCTTGTCTCATGGTGGGGGGAGCACCCCACCTGCTCCCTGCAACTGTTGTTGCCACCACCAGAGAAGCAGGGAGACGTGGCAGCGGCTTCCGACGAGATCTTGTGGACTTCTTGCGAGATCTCGCCGGAAGCTACAGCCGCACAACTCCAGTAAGCGAGGCGAAGGCGGGGAAGCACCTTCCTGTTTCATCTCAGGCTGTGAAACAGGCCAGGCCGTCTCTATATAAAACATAATACAAATAACGACACAGTGTTAAAACATGAAAACCACCAGGCATTACAAACTGCAGGAATAAAAAAGCCTAATTTGGGAAGGCTTGGGAGAAGATCTTTAAGCAAATGTCAAAAAAGAAAAAACTGGAACCTGCCTCCCTTCTAAAGGAAAAGAATTTTTGGGAACTGGCCAGTTTTGCCACGGGGTATATGGCATTATCATCAGATCTTCCTCCACAGAATTAAGTGACCAAAACTGTTTATCAGATACCTACCTGATGCTATTGGTACTCAATGTGATATAATGGGATAAAATTAAATTTATTAAAATGGCAATCTTTTTTCCTCATAGTACAATGGAAATGAACCAAGTTTACTGTAACAAAACCTGCCAGTTCAAAAGCTACTAATGGGTTTCATGCTACATGCCTTGTCTTCTCCACAAGTGCACCAAGAGTTAGATTCTTCATGGATTCTGTCAGAGGTTTCTGAAGACTATCACCAATCACTCCCTTGGTAGGACAGTTATGTTTGTAGTTCAAAGCAGGCACTCATGGCATAGCCTTCTTACAGAGTGTTTTAGTTAATTTTGTCTTACTGATCTACCAGATGTTTTAGCACATCGTCTTCAAGAGACTGAAACCATTTTTGAAAGTGCACCTAAGCAAGAATAGCCACTGAAGTGGAAGTGTAATACTGTGAAATCCAAGAAAAGGTAATAAGCACCTCTCATTTTAAAAGGAGTAAAATATTATCAGTATGCAACAATGTAAAATTTGACTAATTGGGTCAATAAGTCTATGTGAGTAACCTGTTTGTTGTCATATGGATGTAAATAAACAATTGTTTTTAATTATTGTAGTATATCATAAATCAGGATTGTGCTCACATGGCATGGTAATAGTCCATGATGCAATTTATCACCTAACATACAGTTTTTAGGGAAGCATCAAATAAGTGGGAACGAAGAGAAACAGCAAATTTAACATCCATTTTGCTGATGACTGATATTCACAAAAGTGGTATGGAACAGATAAAAGATTTCCTTTTTATTTTTTCCTTTCCTTCACCAACACCAGAATTTATTTATTAGTTAGAGAATTGCCTGAGGAATAAATAAGCGTTGTTCTGGACCAGTAACCTGGCAGTGGTGCAAATGATTAATATGTAGTTAGCTTAGATGAACAAGGTGATATATTTATAGTAAGAGCAGTGCTGTTCCATTACTCAATATTGAATATTCATTTTAAAGCCAAATTTGTCAGAGGTTTAACTAATAGCATTGCCAAGACCCCCCGTTTATTTCCAGAAGGACAGTTTTAGGAGATCAAAGGAAGACATCTGTGGAACAAGCCAAATTGAAGAAATCTACATGTCTGAATCAATACACTGTGAATGCTTATCAAAAGATTGAATATTGTTATAGTGGATTTCGTTTCAACTGTTTCAAAAGTACAAGAAAGTTCCTTGAAATTCATTAGCACCTCTTGCTTATTTTTAAATAGCAGGACTGGCAGGGTGGGGAGAGGTATCAGAGGTTTAAGACAATCCCCACTCAGATGGCAAATTTAGATTTTAAAAAATTATCCTCTCAATCTGTTACCGATTTAAAATCTTTCAGCAGATGAGTGTGTAAGTAAAGGAGGACTGGAAAAACCAGCCAGGTTTTACGTCTTTAAAACCACCACAGCTTTCTTTGTCCCTTTAAGCAGATCTGTCCCTCCCAAAGAACCCCAAAAATTGGTGGTGGCAGCAATGGGAAAACAACAACCCCTGTTTGTGCTCATGAGATGCTATTTCTTCTTTTTTTTGTGGACTTTCAGTGTGCACTAAAAAGAAAAACCACTCAAACCTGCCTCCCTATCACGCTTCCCCCCTTCCCATTGCAGCTGCACAGCTCAGAAAACACTCCTTGCAATGCAGACACTTCCTGTTGCAGTGTCCATGTGCCTCAGGTCTGGATTAGCAACAATTAGAAACTTGACGCTGCTATGTAAAACCCAAGGTGTGCAAGATCATAGGCTAACTCTTTTGGCCAGCCAGGATGGCCCCTTTGCACAAGGTCATCCAGGTTCCCAGAGCACAATATCAGAGAGGCTTCTATCCAGGCCAAGCCCATTGCACTGGGTTTCTAATGAATCAACGGAATTTAACTTGGACTAACTTCTAATAATGTCAATAGGACCAACGTTCAACCAACTTAACGGCAAAACTACTACATGGAACATTAAACGCTCTGTTGGATCTATATGAAGGTTATCAAAAATGCAAATTACACAGGGGAACTTATAATTATAACAGAGCAGATGAGATATAGAGATGGAATTTACCCCTTTCCTCCCTTGCTGCATTCCTGTAGATCTCCCCTCTTCTGGTTTGCAAAGGAAGGGAAAGCAGATCTCCACTGGCACAATATATTTATACCAAATCAAATATGAGCTTCAGAATACAGAATTTCTGCAGGGGGAAAAAGGGTAAAATCCCCACTTCCAAGGCTGCTCTGATCCCATTAATTTTAAGTCACTCCAGCCAATACAACTGGCATTCTTCTCTTTTTAACTACCTATAGATGCAACAAAGCATATAATGAATGTCACATGAGTATAGTTTGGCGCTTCAGGTAGATCCAGCTTAAGGATCTTATGGATGAACAGGAGTAGTGGATGTCAGTACGCCCAACATAATCAGCAGCTGGGTTTGGTGTGGAAAGCTCTACACACAAGCATCAGGCTGGCTACGTGTTAATGTGCTACTTAGTCAAAACAGTACTACATGGAGCTAAAGGAATTTTGCTCAACATAGTAAGAAGACACAAGATCCTCTTATCACTTTTCAAGGACAAGCATTCTCCTCACGGCAGAGAACAGAATCTTCTTTTATACCACTGAGACGCGATTTAAAACAGGAAAAAGTATAAAAATCCATAAGGTTCTTCTCGTTATTAAAAACTATCATAATGTAAAGATTTTAAATAAAAAACACCTCTTTATTATACAATTTATGAAACTGAAGGTCAGTTCTATTATCCTTATAAATTAATTTTTTAAAAAAAATATTCTAGCCTCTTAAAATTCAGAAGAATAATGTATATTTAAAATATTCTATAATTACTGCAAAAGTATTAATTAACAGTTCATAGAAGTATAAGTAGTGAGATGAGCGAATAAGCCATCTACTGACTATAAATAAAAGGTTTTTTTTAAAAAAAATCACTTTATGGCATTTTTGTAACTATATGATATTAGATAGGTCATAACATTAGTACTTTTCTCTGAAAATCTAATAATTACTAACCTTTTTCATTTCTGAGCTGATTATTGACTTTGTAATAAATTGGTGTAAGTTCAGTCTCACAGTCATTTGCAAATATTAACCATGAATGTAATTTTTCAGCTGTGCTGACCATTAACACCACGATGCAGACATACCCTAAGACTCAAGTTTAAGGGAAGTCTAAAATACCACATCCTGAAAAGGTTTTAGATGAAGACAGATAAGCTAGTACAAGTGATCCCATGAGATGGGAGACTTGTACATTGTGTCTAATTAGTTCCAGAGCATAATCTGAAGCCAACTTTGAAGAAGCTGAGCAGGGCTTGGACTGACCATTGTCTAGAAGGGTGACCACACAGCTGGGAACCACATTTATGCTGTCTTGGGTTTTATGAAGAAGAAATATGGGATGTAAATATAACGAAATAAATATATAATACTATAATTAGTCCTACAGCTGCCATTTAATCAGTGAAGGTGTCGAACAGACCTCATTAGGAAAAGCACCCACAAAGAGCAAACCACAACTGAAAAGGACCTCTTCCTTACCGTCATCCTCTGAACCTCCCTCAAAGGAGGGACATGGAAAAGGGCCTCAGATGAAGACCAAAGTGTCCAAGTAGGTTCATATCACAACAGAAATTCCAGGTGAATTTCTGTCCTGATGGCATCGGTAAACAGCTCCATAGGTAAAACCATTACTTTGAATTGGGCTCATAAGCATACAGGCAGCAGAAATGATGCTATATGATCTCTTCGCCTTGAACTTGTCAACAGTCAGGCAAGCACCTTATGCACTAACTGAAACTTCTGGGCTGTTTTCAAAGGCAGCCCCACATAAAGTGCATTGCCGTGGTCTAACCCTGAGGTTCCCAGGGCACAGATTACTGTAGCCAAGTTGGCCCTGTTGAGATAGGGTCATAGTGAGGCCATTGGCTTAAGCTGGTAGGAAGGCCGTCTGCACCACAGAGGCAACATATGTCTCTGCTGACAGAAATTGATCCACGAGAAGCCTCAAACTCCTGGACAGGATTTACCACCTCCCTAGGAGCAATATGTAATCAATCTTTAGCCACCTGAACAGCTCAGTTAGATGGCAAACCAAGGGCGCAATGGAGGTGGAGAAGTACATTTTCTTCATCGTAGGCTTGAATTTGAGCATGTACCAGTGTTTGATTACATCGGTTGGCAGTTTTCCCCCTATCTGCATGCAAGCTTTCTCTCTCTCTGCTTTATTGCTTTTAGCTCCAAGGGATATCCTGAAGCTTTCTAAAATCTGCCAGTCGAAACAAAAGACACTTACATGCAATTGTGTCAACCACCCCAATCATCTCTGTATTCCACAACTGAGCAAATGATTTGTCCTCATCCTATTAGTAAGAAAGCTGTTGTGCTGCTATGGAAAAGATATTAAGGTCTGAAAAGACAATCCCAGATTCAGAATCACAGCTTTCCCACAATGCTTGCCAAGTGACCTGCAGCAAGACACTCAAATTAACCACTTTGCAGTTAATTGTGAAGGTAAATTAAGATGGTAATGTATTCGGCACTTTTCTTAGTATATATGTAAAAAAATACTTCATGATGTTACAGCCAAACAAAATAGTGGTGATACTAAGAAGTTAAGATCCATTCTGCACATTTCTCTTTTTGACTCACTTTCCCATAATAACGTAACGTGACTTGGATACTATTGTTGTGACAGGTCCTGAAGCAGAATCCAATGTACCAACTGTTCAGATCTTGCAGGATCATTTTCAGTTTTGAGGGCCCAAGCATGTGAGCAAGGTGCTTGAATCTGTTCAGCTGACTACTTGTCAGCCACTCTTCAGGGTTGGGCGCGTTCCAGTGTGTGATGATCATCTGCCTGCATGAAGAGCAGTGCCAGTCATCATGAAATCTGTGGTCGTAGGCCTCTGCTTTAAAACCCATCCTGGATCCTGAGTTTTTGGGTAGCTACCGCTCAGTCACAAATATCTCTTCTCCTGGACAAGATGCTTGAGAGGGTGGCAACAGCCCACTAAGAAAAAATGGATTTTCTAGACTTAATCTAGATTCAGGTCTGGTTTGGGAGCTAATTTGGTCTGGGGTCCACCAATGGATGACCTTTACTGGGAGAGAGACACCCATGGTATCCTCTTGGATGGGCTCTGCAAGATGAGAGGGGCACTGTGTTGCAGTGGTTCAACCACTACTACAGGATTGGTATCAATACGGAGTACCTCTGCCCACAGACATTAAACTGGCATTGCCCTGCCTGACTTCTTACAATCAGTCAAGAGCGTGGCACTGGCTGTCGGCTTCCTTCTCTTAACTCCTAGTGCTGCCCTTGTAGAACTCTGCAGGGAGGACGCAGGGTATAAAACTAGAATTAGTTGGCTCTGCCTGTCATTTGGTCTAGCATCACCTACTGTTGGTCCCAATGGGCAGCAGCCATCACTGGTCATTAGGAGATTGACAGGCTGGTCAATAACACAGTGTCAGTTGTATTTTTCTGTACATCTGAATCAGATGAGGTCATGTGCATCCTAAAACGGTGTCTCCAGTGGATGCAGTAATGGGCTGGATGAGGGCCAAACTGAAATTGAATCCTGGCAAGTCAGTGGTGCTATGGGTGGGTGGTCCCCAGGTCTGTGATTTGGGTAATGTGTCTGTTGTAGATGGGTTGTCCTATCTCTAAAGCGGCAGGTAAACAGTTCTGGAGTGCTCCTTGATTCGTCTTTGTCCTTGGAAGCCTAAGTGGCTCTGGTGGCTAGGAGAGCCTTCTATCAGCTTCAACTGTGACCATTTCTGGACTGGGATAGCCTGGCTACTGTCATCCACACACTGGCAGCCTCTAAACTGGATTATTGGCAGTAATGCAGTGCCTCTGGGGTTCTCCGCTGTATGTTATTTATATTACTGCAATTTCATATTGCCTTGAGACAGACTGTAATAGGCGGCATATAAATACTTCTATAAATAAAAATAAAAAGGCCAATGAATAGAGCAATGGTGGTAGCTATCATTGAGGGAGCACACACACACATGCATATACAAGCAGATCATACATAATGTGACAAAGTACAGATTTCACCTACGACTAAAGCATACATTGTTATCTGTAGTTTTAACTCCAGATAAAACCAGAAATACAGCTATGCATACAAGATTCAAGAAAAACTATGGAGAATGTAAGTGTCCTAACCTATGATTTATAAAATACACTGACAAATGGCAGTAGCTTTTTTCATGATATCTACAAAAATAAAACCATTATTTAAAAGAAGAACTATCCACCATAATATGAACCAATAAAAAGGAAAGAGTCAGATAAAGGGCTTGGGTTTGACGAATGATCTGATATAATCGTATCATGCTTGTTTATCACAAACACAAAAACACACCATCAAACAGAGCAGGGAATAACTAAATAACCTCTCTGGGTGACAGGGGTTTTTTGGGTACCTGCCAGGCTAGAGATCCCTGGTTAGATCTAATTTTGTCAGTTACGCTGAGGTGCTAGGTAGCATATATAAGACATTTTAAAAGACTACCATTTCTTCAGAGGACACATTTATGTGTGCTGTGGTTGGAATTAGTAGCATGCCATGAGGGAGAAAATGCCCTAAACCCTAAACAGACTCAGCAGCCATTGCAAGCTTTGTAAGGAGGAGAAGGAGGAGGCAGAAGAAGAGGAAGAGGAAGAGGAAGAAGATGTTGGCAACATCTAGGGAGAAAATGGAAGCTGAAACATGCAGGGAGTTAAAACAATTGAATATATGGCTCTGTGTCCATGAGAAATTGAGTATGGGTATGTCTCTGTTCACTACTGGAATGTGGTCCCTGACTGTTTTCAACGAAGTTAAAACAGCCTTCTCAAAAAAGGTTCCCCACTGCTATGGTAAGCTGTATTGAGCTGGGTGCACCAATAGTCTGTGGCAAGGTTCTATGTTCCTATTCTATAACTAATAATTAGTGCCTCAGCTTGCTTTTCCTTGCTAACTCTCAGTCCCTCTTCCTTTTGTGATGTATCTCCTGAGATTGTGAGCCTGGGGGCAAGGTGTGTCCTGTCAAGAGAGATTAAGTTGGAGAGTAGATTGTATAAGCTACTAATGATTATGATGTTTCTGTAACTGGTCCCCCTGCCTGTTCTGTATGTTTCCCAGATAACACGTTAGGGCAGAAACATGGTCTTCTTCATACCTACAGAGTGGGATTCCTTACCAAGAAAAGCCAAACTGATTAATGCAATTATTACTGCTGTTCTATTGCTGATTTTATTCTTGTTTTATTTTACTATTTTATTCTCATGCTCATTTTTTATTTGATGCTTATTGTCCATTTTATTGCGGTGTTTACACTGCATGTATACAACTGCGTTTTAGTTGTTATGTTTTATGTTTTTAATGTTAAATTAACAAAGTTGGGTTTTAAGGCCACAGGCGAATAACAGAAAAGAAAGGTGGTGTGGTCCCACTGACTTAACACCATAAACACATGCAAAAAACCTCTGGCGCAGAGACTTTAATGGCAAGTGTCACAGTTAAGAGTAATTTAAGTTAAGTAATTTAAGTTAAGTTAAGGAGTAACACATATGTGTGTGAGAGTTAACATACAAGATCAAACATACAATCACTGTCATCCATGGGTTGCACATTGTTGGATTTGCTAATGGACACACTTTTAATTACATGTGGTCATTCTAGCACCTTTTACTAAACAGGTGGTTGATAACTGGCTTTTAGTCAAATACAATAAGTGAAAGATTGATTGAACTGCTGCAAGTGGTTTGGTAGAGTTATCCCATCAATTCACCTAGGGCTTAATTTGTGCCAAGATTGAGAAGACCCGAAGGGGTTTAAACATGTGCAGAATGCTCTTTCCCGGCTACTGAATTAACTGTAGGCAAAAATTATCAAATTGAGATTAGAAGAAATGGGCTTTCAAGTTGGTGTGCGTGTGCATGGCACCCGTAACATGAGATTTCTAAGTGAGCTTGAGCTCAGTGCCTCTCATTTTAGATAAGCTGCTGTTTCAAAATCAATCTGTACAGCAGCTTTAAAAAGACATTCAGAGGTGAATATGTACAAACCACCTTCCTGCCTGAGCAGTTACCTCATCTAACTGACTGCAACAAATTCTAACAAGGGTTGCCAATTTGAGCATTTTTACTGTGGGTATAATTTTTCTGACGCCTAGAACTGTGAGAATCAAAATGGAAGTTTCAGCTAGATGAGAGGTGTCGAGAACAAGTCTCTCTCCTTTGATTGCCTGTCAGCTCTGGAGTTTTAGTCTTCTTCACTTCATACTTGTGGGATCAAGACAAGTTTATGGCAAAAAGCGAACTGAGTAAGAATAGGTTACATTATCTAATTATTTAATTCAGTATTATGGGGGGGATTATGCACAAACTTGCATACACCAACTCTAAATGGAAAAAGCCTCCTGCTCTGAGCCAAACAAATCATCACAGTCAGTACTGACCGTGGTTATCACCTGCTGAATAAAGAAGTATATAGATTCAGATGTTCTGTTAAGCAATGGAGAACCACTGGGTGCTAATCTCTGGCCCCTGCATGTCAAGTTCCACTCTCTTCTCTCTCTCTCTCTTCGGGGATCCCATGCTAGAAGACCCATTCATGGCAGGGGGCGGGCGCCGTGTTTCATTGAGAATTGACACTTTACCTCCTTGCAGAACTCAATGAAACTTCTTTTTAAATTGAAAACAACTCTTTTGCCCATCTTAGGTAAAGGTAAAGGGATCCCTGACCATTAGGTCCAGTCGTGGCCGACTCTGGGGCTGCGGCGCTCATCTCGCTTTACTGGCCGAGGGAGCCGGAGTACAACTTCCGGGTCATGTGGCCAGCATGACTAAGTCGCTTCTGGCGATCCAGAGCAGCGCATGGAAATGCCGTTTACCTTCCCGCCAGAGCAGTACCTATTTACCTACTTGCACTTTGACATGCCTTAAATGTGAACTTGCTGTTTTTGATTGCTTCCAAAATAATAATAATAAAGCCAAGACAGATTTCCATTTAGGTAACTACACCAGACCACTAAACAAACTTGTTTGAGTTTTATTCAGACTTTCATACATTGCTCTGGAATCTTTTCATGAAAGGTAGTTAAGCAACATTTTAAATAAAATTCTAAGATTTATGTATAAGAGGGTGCTCTTCACATGGCTGTACTGGTTGTATGCCTAACTCAAAGTGCTGAATACCTTTAACAACTAAACCATGTATGATTTATACCAGTATAATTTAGAAAGTGCTTGCTCCCATATGAATCTCCTGAAGAGACTCTGGTCCCTCTAGCCAGAAAGTGAGACCTGCTAGAATGAGAGAAGCAAAGCTTTTCCATTGATGACACCAATTCTATACAAATGATCTCCCTAAAGTAGTCCTCAAAGCCACCTCATCACCATCACCCCACCTTCAGAGGGGTAGACAACCTGCAGCCTTCCAGGTCTTGTTGGAGTCCAGCTACCATCAGCCTTAGTCAACATCACCAATCTTCATGCATGATGGCAGCTGGCCAACAACATCTTGAGGGCCACAGGCTCTCCACTCAAAGATGAAAATGCTCCTCTTCATGAAGACTTTTAACTGATGCTGATGCTGTTTTTATCATATTTTTAGAGTGTGGATTGTTATTAATTGTTTCAGGATTATGTATTTTTGTGTACTGTGTTGATATATATATGTTCTGTGTGCCTCTTGGGAAAGTTTTCATTAGAACAACAGTATGTAATACACATGGCATAGAAAAGTGAGCAGGAAAATAACTGCACCTTAAATGTTCCTTTTAAGATATAGGCTTAAAGAAATGCATCAACAAGTTGGGACTAAACAAATGTATAGAACGATGGCAAACATCACATTAATCATCGTAGTTCAGCCCTTTCCCCTCACCAAAAATATCAAAGCAGAAAAATAGCTGTCAAAGCATAAATTGAATCAATTTCAAATTGAACAGAAAATTATTTCCTATTTTCCAACGGTACTGATTTGGAGTGATCTTAAACCTCTGGAAAAGAATTCCCCAATTTCAAAAATTCTGAAGTCTAATTACAAGTAATTATAGCTTTTCATTTTCAACATGATGAAATAATTTGATTCTTTTTACAAGAGGTCTGGCTTAGCTCAAAACAGACAAGTTCTTCTGCTATGAGTTAGTACACAAAGACAATAAAGATCCCTCTTGCAAGGAAATCAGGGATACATGTTGGTCATAAATCATAGATGCAGGATCCAACAAAAAATAGTTTGTGTGTTCTACAAATGCCATTCATTTTCATAGCATATGAGTGAGATAAAGTAAACAGACCTCTGACAGTCTTGGCTTTCAAATAAAAACTGTGTAAGCTTGAAAGAAGAAGAAAGGAAAATGGGCAGCATAACAATTACCTTAACTAACAATCTGTTTTTGTAATAAATGTTGGAGAGAAAGAGAGCAGATGGAATGCATGCAGTTGTTCCGATAGAAAACCAAACACAACCTACCCAAACCTAAATTACAACTAAATATTATTTTAAAGGTGTTTTGTTCCCAGATTTTCTTGCTACTCTCTACCCCAATGAGCTCAAATCTTCTTACTACATATGAAAATAAATTGTAGTCGGGTATACCACGCCTTTGCAAACTTTACCTATCAGAACTTGAAACACAGCCAACACACAATGAAGCCAGTTCAGAGCAATTATTTGCAAAAAGAATCCCTATTCTGCAAGCCCGGCACAACATTAAATATTGCTGTCTGCAAGCAATAAAGTGAAAATCAGATATGCATCTCCAATAGGTATTCACATGATGTGGCTGTACCCTGAGAAACTGATCAAAATGCTTGGATAGAGGTAGTAGGTCCATGGAACTGCATATACACAAGTACTGTAGGTGTTGAGGAGCTCCATCATATCTCTGTCACCCAATAGCATTTCTCCATCTTATCCACACAGAGGACCTGCACCCTGCTTGTTCTCCTTGCACACAAGCCTGCTGCGCCCCGTTATGCCCCAACCCCGTTCCGCCCCCTTTTCTTTCCACTTCCACGTTGCCTTGACCAATCAGTTGTTGCCTGTAATATATGTAAGGCCATTGTCAGGATCTAATTAATGTGAAGCTCCATTACAGATATGCCTACACATGGTGCATTGACGTTTACAGAACAGTGGCAGCATGCTGCAAATTCAAGAGAGCAGGTTACACTGTGAAATGTATTCACAGTACAGTGAACTTGGCCATTCTAGTCTAACATGAAAAACCACTGCTTTACTTCATAACAAAGACATTCTGCTTGGTGCGGGAGGGATGGCATGGTTAATGTGTTCATCAGCACTTGATCGAGTTTAAGGACTGGTGCCTTTCAAACAGATATTCTCCCTACTTCAATGTCTCAACAAAACTTTGTACTGCTGCTTCAGTTTCTTCAAATTCCCGAGTATTTTACAAAGCAGCAAAATGATACCTCTTCGGTAAACTTGCTACTGGGAATTGTAAACATGCATCAGATTACTAACTCAGATCCTCTCTTGACTGAGAAAGAGAATTCATGATTGGATTCGAGGTAATAACATCAGAAATATATTTGCCTCAGGGTTAAAATAATTCTGAAAATGTGTTTATGAATAATGCCTGCAGCTTCTGGCTCAGGGCAGTGATCAACAATTAGCAGCTAGTATTTTAACCCAAAGGCAATTTTACTGTCACTGTCTTTGAAGAAGAAAGTCGGTAATTGTTTTGTCAGTAGCTTATTTCTTACCAGTGATTCATATAGTAGTCAATCAGATCTTGAGACAGAATGCTATCCAAACAATGGGATTCCCACAATGATCTCCATACAATGAAGCTTGAAAGATTAGCATCTCATAAGGACCACAATGGCTGTTGTGTTTAAACTCACTATGAATTCACAAATATCCATATAAAAGCCATTTACGCAGGCCTGGCTTTTGAAAAAATCCAATGTGCTAATAACAGGGAGTTGGATCTGTGAAACCTGGGATTGAATATCACAGATATAGAGAGAAAATTAAATCCATAAGAATTTAAACCATCCTATTTAGCTCCTATGTACACAAACCTAATTTTCAAAAAAGGACCACTCTGATTAAAGTGGAATCTGTGTAGTATTAATTACTAAATGGCTATGTATATACATTGGCTGTGGTTTTGAGTTGGGTAAAAGGCTACTGCTGCCAGAATCACAAAGTTCTAAAGAGCACTAGGATCTTGGTTAGGCAATGACATACATATGCTTCCCCTACACACACAAGACACATAAGGCTTTTCATACGATATTCACACTGCATTGCTTAAAGGTGGTCTGTTACCTCAGGGAGCAGGGAGAGAAGGAATACAAGTACCAGTGTTTGCAACATGAAAGGTAGCGTTCCATTCAGAACTCCCAGAGCAACTTGCACTTCATCTCCTTACATTTCATTATTAACATAAGCAAACGAAAATACCTCATTAGAACCTCTGGATAACAAGTGTTGCATATCATTAGAAATATATTTCTAAATATGTCCCATTGAGTAAAATGTAATACTGCTGCATTGCAAAAGTCCCTCTATATCTCCAACAGATTTAGATCACATCCACATGTCCTCGTGTGTGTCTGTTAACCTTAAGATAATAACAATCAAAGAGATTAAGTGACTAGAGAATGGCTATCTCGGGAACTTCTCCTTTAAAAAAAATCTGCAGTTAGTTTGCTAATGTTACATTTTTAATATATTAATTACATTATTATTTTTCCATTCCTTAGTGAGTAAAAATGGAGGTGCTGTGAAAATGAGGTTAAGGATGGAGAAGAGCATCAGTACAATCTACTCAGACAAAATGGACATTTATGTTTTGATGCTCAGATAAATAAGTAGTAATGCTCTCATGAATGATTTAGTGCTTAAGAGGAGTAAGGGGGAACCTAAGCATTTCTGTGTAACGCAAGCTTTAAGATCATAAGAGGGGGTTGTCTGCTAGCATGTACCAGAGGGAAGTGCAATTCAAAATTCATTTTGACAGCCTCAATTTAAACATTCCTACCTTTACAGTTGGGACCACATGCTACAATAACTGTCACAATTCATTGCAGAGCTTAGCCCATTCCAAATAACTAAGAACTCGCTTCATCTCCAACATACAAAGTGGCTTTCACAAGGAAAATAAACACACATATAAGGACAACTGTATGCCCCTATAATCCCCAGCTCTGGCTCATCTTTCTACTCAATATCTTTTCTCATGTTTTCCTACTGCTGACTAGCCCTGAAGGAGACAAACAAAAGAGTTGGCTTGCATTGCCAATTGCCAATTAATCCTCTCATTTGCCTCTGCTCATTGCTGGCTAAGAAATCCTCAGCACGTCTTTTCTACCATTAATGCAGGCCTGTTGCACACCTCCCTTGCTCTCAGCTCCAGACTTCCTATCTTCTACAGTGATAAAATTGACACTACATATTCTGGCTTTCCATACTCCTTTCCCCCATACTTGCACTCTTCTTCCAGTTCTCCCTCCACCCCTCAGCCCTTTTCTCCTCCCACCCCCATCTCACTTTAACGCTTCTACATATCCCTCTGATCCTATGCGGTCCTGACTTCTGGCTGATGACAAAATCCCACTTCCAACTTTGTCGTCTGGTTTATGCTGTGCCCATGTCCCTACCTGACAACTTCTACTCTCTAGCTCTCAGCCCTCTTACCCCTATGCAGAAATCTGTATTGCTTATCCCAGTTTAGATCCCTGCCTGTTCCATCACCTTTAGTCATCATTAGATTTCCTACATGTGGTCTCCTACTGAGCTACAGGCATTTCCCCAATTCTTCCCTGTTTAGACTCATCTCTTTGCCTCCCCCTAAAGTGTGTTAGAAAGTCTACCTTTGCCAAATGTCTCTCTTTCTGACTCAATCTACATGGAGCAACACAAATAAACTGCACAACGTATAAATGTGACCTGTCGTGACCTGTATTTTCATTCCACAAATCCACCATTGAGGATGTCAAATCTCAGCGAACTATCATCATTCTGGAACTGTGAACCTATACTTGCACTGTTTGCTTGTTAGTCTTGATGTGTGCTTATTTTCAGTGAAGGTTGAGAGACACAGTTGGAATCCTCAAGTCCAGAAGAAGATGAGCAAAATCCACCTTTCCAACATAGTCATCCACCTTCCCTTTCCTGCACAAATGTTTGTGGCTTAGGCCGCATGGCTGAAATTAAGTTGAATTGCCCATGAGCTGATTTTACACTGGGGTAAAGTTACAACTCTGCAATAATATGGTACTAAAACAAAACAGCACAACATGTGACACATAGGCTGTAAGAAGGTGTGCTCGTATGATCAGGATTCAGATGGAAGTGACTGACATGTAACTCTCACAATGGCAGCACAATGTGCAATCAGAGAGTCCTCCTCAGTGCTTGAGAGAAAGAAATAAGATCCAGGCTCAGAGAAGAAAGCGAAGCAGGGGACACAGTCATTTGGTGCCATCTCATTAGTGCTGCCCTTACAAGCAGGTGGGAAATGAGATAGCTTTGCAGTAGCTGGAAGTGTCAGCACTCAGTTGTAGATAACCAAGAATATGGGGAACAAAAGACTGAGTGCCAGCAGAAAAGGGATTGATGTTGAATAGATCACTGGGTAGGCCCACAATACGGAAACACTGATATGGGCAGGCAGGTGGGTGGATAAGGAATCTGGGTCATCTAAGAGAACAACAGTTAAGCAGGGAGACACAGAAGGAGCAGGAAGCCTGAAAGGCTAAGACAGAGTAAGACATAAGAAGAGCAAGACCAGAGCCAGGATTGACTTGGAAGCATGGACAACAGCCAGATCAGGATGGGATGCCAGAGCGGAGGGAGAAGCCATGCTGCAATTTAGAAGGCCAATAATGTCCCTCCTTTCATTCTGCAGCATCAAATAGCTTGCTGTTAGTGACACAAATGTACAAGCTTGGAGCAACCCATTGGAAGTCTCAACTGATCCCGAAAGGAAACCATCTTTTGTCAGCTTCACTTCCCCATCTGTGTGCAAAGGAGCTGCCCAGCATCAAGAAGCAGTAGTAGAGATTTAATTCTGAGATGTGCAAGTCTTTAAAGGAACCCTAAATTTTCCCATCACCAATAACTGTATTTCCCACACACACACACACATTTTTTTCCCCTAAGACTTGTTGATGCACTGGTTTGTAATTCCAGATCAGCAGGTCTCTGGGAATTTAGACTCTGGGGAGCTCTTGTTACTCATGCTATTCCGCTTCAACAAATTATACAACCAATCACACAACAGTTCTAGATACATTACAATAGAGCTAGAGTCTAGACATGCAGGCAGGTTGCATATGTTAAAGGCTTTCTATATCAATTAATGCTGCCA